>NW_026927106.1:0-29507 GCF_032062105.1 Saccostrea cuccullata | reverse complement strand
TTCATAATACGTCAAAGAAGCAAAGTTGTTCAAAATTTCAAGCTTTATCTCATGGAGTCGTCAAAATGTGTCCGGCGACGTCACTTCCGGTCAAACCGGAAGTAGTCAAAAATTGCATAGTTTTACTGTTCTTGACAGGTTTTGGATATCCTATGTCACTGGCAGCTTAAATCTTAATTTTCCGTCCGTCGACGGTACTTCAGGTCAAACCGGAAGTTGTCAAAAATGACTTAATTTTGCAGTAACTAACATAAATTTGGAGGATTAAACCATTTTTGGACTTCATTACTCTTTTTTTTCAAGTGAAAGTTACTTCCGGTCAAACAGGACGGAAGACCTACTCGTTGCTTTGCAACGAGCTCGGCTCTAGTTATTATTATTATTGTTTTTTTTTCTTACCGATTTTGTGCACGCGATTTCTCGAAAACGGCTGGATAGATTTTCATGAAACTTTCAGGACTGATAGAACATCAAACAAAGCTGAAATATAATTTTTTGTTTTGATGACGTCACTTCCGGTTTTGAGATTTCCGCGATTTAGTGATTTTCAGGGGGTCTCATTGTCCATCATTTTTCTCTAAAATGCCTTTAGACAGAAACATAAGATTTTCAGCGATGATAGAGCAACGTGTGCTGATATGTCACACACCACTCTTTTTCTCCGGAAGTGCTGCACGTCAGCGCTCGCCATGGCTCGAAAAAAGTCCTATCGAGGATTTATAAATTTTTGACACCTTTTCTGCAATATCTTTTTACATGTAAACATTTTGTAAAGACATATAGAACAAAAAATGTAGAGAATGTCACGATCTTTCGAAAAATATCAACAATTAAGGGCTGGCCCCTATAATAAAGGGCCAAAAAGGGCCAAAGTTTTTTCTTTTATATCTCAAAAAGTATTGAGAATTTGTAATACGTCAAAGAAGCAAAGTTGTTCAGAATGTCAAGCTTTATCTACTGGGGTCGTCAAAATACGTCCGGCGACGTCACTTCCGGCCAAACCGGAAGTAGTCAAAAATTGCATATTTTTGCCATTCTTGACAGGATTTTGGGTTACATATGTCATTGGAAGCTTAAATCTTAATTTTCTGTCCGTCGACGTCACTTCCGGTCAAACCGGAATTGGCCAAAAATGCCTTAATATTGCAATAATCAATATAGATTTGGAGGATTAAACCATTTTTAGACTTCACTACTCACTTTTTTTTAAATGAAAGTTGCAGATGTACTTCCGGTCAAACAGGACGGAAGACCTACTCGTTGCTTTGCAACGAGCTCGGCTCTAGTTATTCTTATTATTCTTTTTTTTGACAAAATTTTGTGCAGGCGATTTCTCAAAAACTATTCAGCGGTTTTTCATGAAACTTTCACAAAATATGTGCCATTATATGAAGTTGTTACATCCGAAGAGAAATTTGGAAAATTCGCCTCTGGTGCCAAGTTATGGACAATTTCCTGAATTTAAAATGCGATTTTGTCGCGCATTTTTGTCGATTATGGCTAAAGATATGAACTGGAGACTTATTGGAGACAATAGATCATGACTTTATAATTAGCAGAATCACCTTTTCGTGCGTCGTCAATACTTCCGGTCGCTACCGAAAGCGAATTTAAAAAACGCATTTTTTTAACTTTTTTGTTTTCCAATATTTTTCATTTATTTTTGGTATCTTAATAGAAACCCTCCCTATAATGCTTACTATCTAATTTGTTTGAATATTGGTAAATCTATACTCTAGATATTAGCATTCAAAAATCTGAAGCGGATCCAAAATGGCGGCTGTCTCTGTCAATGCCGACATTTCGCAATAGGGGTTTACGGAGTCAGCCGAGCGTTTGCTTGAACGAAGATAACATAAGGATAAATGAAATGTTAAGGATTACCTGGATTGTCACGTCGTAGTTACGTTGCAGTTCTGTGTCAAACTAACGTCTTCTATAATTGGTTTTGGCTGGTTCTCAAAGTAGAAAAAGAAAAGAAAGAATGTGCAAATGAAATTCGATACCTAATATCTTTTGTGCACCACGGATCTTAAATCATACTTATAAATGATACTTTTTCAAAAAAAAATATCAATTATATCAATATCAAATATAAATCTCAACCACTGTTTTTTTATGTACAATTGTGTCATATTAAACTAATAATGAGGCAAAAATAAGAAAACGATTTTTTTAAAGATCGCTTCATGAACTTTATTTTAGCATTCTTGTCTCAAAGACCTGATTCAAGTTATTTAGCATAAATGATATCTGATTCCTTGACCGTCGTAAATGTAGGGCGAGGCATGTTTTTCGGCGAGACGTTTCAACCTTTTTCGATTAACTAATCGGGATAGTTCACTTTGGGGATGATCAGGAAATTGAAAAAAATTAAAAATTTATAACCGTTTCATCGCTTTAGTGTTACATGCATATATACAATATGGAATTTATAAAATGTGTTACATGTAAATATACTTTCTAAACTTTGAAACGTAGGCTATAAGAACGTTTTTTTTTATTTCATTGAAGCTATCACACATATTTAATAGAACATTCCAAAGAAAAGGTGCGAAGATTAACTCGTGGAGCTTGGCGCTAAATTTTGAATAGTGGACTGCCTTTGAAAATTTTAAGAGAGAAGCACTGTTTCGTGAATCACATATATACAAGTAGATTTAGAGGAGTGGTCACAATAGCGTAATATTTTGAGCGTTGGAATTTCATGCTGGCGACTTGCGTTCAATCCCCCTTGTGTGCAAATGTTTTTTTAATTTTCTTTTTTTTTTTTTACATTTAATTTCAGCTCCATTTACGTTTTCTTTCCGGAATCGGACGGAAGACCTCTCGTTGCTCGCAACGAGTTTCACATCTAGTTCTTATTCTTTTTTTTGACAAAATTTTGTGCAGGCGATTTCTCGAAAAATATTCAGCGGGTTTTCATGAAACTTTCACAAAATATGTGTCATAATATGAAGTTGTTACATCCGAAGAGAAATTTGGAAAATTCTCTTCTGGTGCCAAGTTATTGACGATTTCCTGATTTTAAAATGCGATTTTGTCGCCCCTTTTTTTCGAAAATGGCTAAGGATATGAACTGGAGACTTATTGGAGACGATAGTTCATGAATTTGTGGTTTGCAGAATCACCTTTTCGTTCGCCGTCAATACTTCCGGTCGTTAGCAGATGCGAATTCAAAAAAAATGTTTTTTCTAACTTTTTTGTTTTCCAATATTTTTCATTTATTTTTTGAATGCTAACAGTAACCCTTCTCATAATGCTTACTATATGATTTGTTTGTAAATTAATAAATCCAAACTCTAAATATTAGCATTCAAAAATCTGAAGCGGGTCCAATATGGCGGCTGTCTCTTTCAACGCCGATATTTCGCAATAGGGGTTTACGGAGGCAGCCGAGCGTTTGCTTGAACGAAAGTAACATAAGGACAAATGAAATGAAAAGGAATACTTGGATTGTCACGTCGTAGTTACGTTGCAATTGTGTGTCAAACTAAGTTCTTCTTAAACGTCTTCTATAATTGGGTTTGGTTGGTTCTCAAAGTAGAAAAAGGAAAGACTAAATGTGCAAATGAAATTCGATAACTAATATCTTCTGATTTGCATCACGGAAAAACAAATCTTAAATCATAGTTATAAGTAATAGTTTCTCAAGAAAGAATATCAATGAATACAGTAAGTATAAAACTGTTGTCATATTAAACTAATAGAAAAGACAAAATAAGATCGCTATTTTTTAAAAGATCGCTTAATGGGGTTTATATTAAAATTATTGTCTCAAAGATCTGGTTCAAGTTATTGAGAACAAATGGTATCCAATTCCCTGATCGTCAAAAGGCGAGCCATATTTTTCGGCGAAACAGTACAACCTTTTTATGAAAGTTTAACTAATCGGGAGAGTTCACTTTGGGGATAAACAGGAAATTAAAAAAGGTTAAAAATCCATAGCCGTTTCACTGCTTTAGTCTTACTTGCTTACATACGATATGGAATTTGTAAAATTAAATGTGTGTTAAAGATACTTTCTAATTCTCAAATCTTAGGCAATAAGAACATTTTTTATTTCATTGAAGCTATCACACCTATTGAATAGAACATTCCAAGATTAATTTTTGGCGTTTGGTGCGAAATTCTGAATAATGACTCGTCTTTCATAATTACAAGACAATATCACTGTTATACAGGTATATACAAGAAGATTTAGAGCAGAGGTTCCAAAAGCGTAATATTTTAGCGCGTTGGATTTTCATGCTGGCGACTCAATCCCCCTTGTGTGCAATTTTTGTTTACTTTATCAGCTCGATTTTACGTTTTCTTTCCGGAATCGGACGGAAGACCTCTCGTTGCTTGCAACGAGTTTCATATCTAGTTATTATTGTTTTTTTTTCTTACCGATTTACTGCACGCGATTTCTCGAAAACGGCTCGGTGGATTTCCATGAAACTTTCAGGACTTATGTTACATCACTTGAACCTTATGCGTTTTTTTCTGTTTTGATGACGTCACTTCCGGTCCAGAGTTATCAGCATTTTAACGGTTTTTTGAGGGTCTGTTTGTCCGCACCATTTCTCCTAAACGGCTTTAGATAGATGCTTGATACTTTCAGGTATGGTAGACCTATGTCTGTAGATTTGCGGAATGTATTTCATTTTTTTTTCGGAAGTGCCGCACGTCGTCGCTCGCTATGGCCCGAAAAAAGTCCTAGCGCGATTTTCAAATTTTTGAACACTTTTTCTAGGATATCTTTCTACCTGAAAATATTTTGTTCAGACATATAGAACAAAAGAAGTGTAGAATTCCAAGATCTTTCGAAAGATATCTCGTAAAAAGGGCTGGCCCCTAAAAATAAGGGCCTAGAGGGGCCGAAAGTTTTTTCTTTATATCTCAAAACGTATTGGGAATTTGTGATACGTCAAAGAAGTAAAGTTGTTCAAAATGTCAAGCTTAATCTACTGGGGTAGTCAAAATACGTCGTCACTTCCGGCCAAACCGGAAGTAGTCGGAAAACGCTTATTTTTGCCGTTTTTGACAAGTTTTTGGGTAACATATGTCTCTGGGAGCATAAAAATTAATTTTTCGTCCGTCGTTGTCACTTCCGGTCAAACCGAAAGTTGCCAAAAATAGCTTATTTTTGCATTAATTAAGATAGCTTTAGAGGAGTCTAACCATTTTTAGGCATTATTTCTCATTTTTGTTAAAAATAAAAGCTACTTTCGGTCAAACAGGACGGAAGACCTACTCGTTGCTTTGCAACGAGCTTTGCTCTAGTTATTACTATTATTATTCTTTTTTTTCTTACCGATTTTGTGCACGCGATTTCTTGAAAACGGCTCGATGGATTTCAACGAAACTTTCAGGACTTATGTAACATTACTTGAACTTATGCATTTTTTTCCGATTTGATGACGTAACTTCCGGTTCGGAAATACTGCCGATTTTATCATTTTTGAAGAGTCAGATTGTCTCCAGACTTTCTCAATAATGCCTCTAGATGAAACTTTCAGGTATGATAGACGAAAGTCTGTAGATATGCGTAACGTATTTCTTTTTTTCCGGAAGTGCAGTACGTCGGCGCTCGTTACGGTCCGAAGAATGTCACCGCGCAAATTTCAAAAATTCTAACACCTTTTCTACGATATCTTTTTACCTGGAAATATTTTGCCAAAACATATAGAACAAAAGAAGTGTAAAATTCGAAGATCTTTCAAATGATATCTCGAAAAAAGAGCTGGCCCCTGAATTTAAGGGCCTAGAGGGGCCGAAAGTTTTTCCTTTATATCTCAAAAAGTATTGAGAATTTGTAATACGTACAAGAAGCAAAGTTGTTCAAAATGTCAAGGTTAATCTACATGCGTCGTCAAAATGCGTCCGGCGACGTCACTTCCGGTCAAACCGGAAGTAGTCGGAAAACGCGTATTTTTGCCGCTCTTGACAAGTTTTGGGGTAACATCTGTCTTTGGGAGCATTAAAATTAATTTTCCGTCCGTCGTCGTCACTTCTGGCAAAACGGGAAGTAGCGCAAAATGGCTTATTATTGCATTAATTAACATAGATTTGGACGATTTAAAAAAAATTTGGATGTATTTAGTAACTTTTTAAATGAAAGTCACTTCCGGTTTACGTTACTCCGGTCAAACAGGACGGAAGGCCTACTCGTTGCTTTGCAACGAGCTTTGCTCTAGTTATTATTATTGTTTTTTTCTTACCGATTTTGTGTACACGATTTCTCGGAAACGGCTCGCTCGATTTTCATGAAACTTTCAGGACTGATAGAACATCAAACAAACCTGATATATAATTTTTTGTTTTGATGACGTCACTTCCGGTTTTGAGATTTTTGCGATTTAGAGATTTTCAAGGGGTCAGTTTGTCCGCGAGTTTTCTCAAAAACGGCTAAGGATAGAAACTTGAGTTTTTCAGCAATGATAGAGCAATATATGTAGATGTGACATACGTATTTCATTTTCACTGGAAGTGCTTCACGCCGACGATCGCTATGGTCCAAAAATGGACATGTCGAGAATTTTAAAATTTCTAACACTCTTTCTTCGATATCTTTTCACCTACAAATGTTTTGTTAAGACATATAGAACAAAACTTGTTGAGAATGTCACAATCTTTCGAAAGATATCAACGATAAGGGGCTGGCCCCTATAATAAAGGGCCAAAAAGGGCCAAAAATTTTTCATTTATATCTCAAAAAGTATTGAGAATTTGTAATACGTCAAAGAAGCAAAGTTGTTCAAAATGTCAAGCTTTATCTAACGGCGGCGTCCAAATACGTCCGGCGACGTCATTATCGGTCAAACCGGAAGTAGTAAAAATTGCATATTTTCGCCGTGCTTGACAGGTTTTTGGGTAACATATGTCACTGGAAGCTTAAATCTTAATTTTCCGTCCGTCGACGTCACTTCCGGTCAAACCGGAAGTAGCCAAAAATGGCTTAATATTGCATTAATTAATATAGATTTGGAGGATTAAACCATTTTTGAACTTCATTACTCTTTTTTTTTAAAAAATGAAAATTACAGATGCACTTCCGGTCAAACAGGACGGAAGACCTACTCGTTGCTTTGCAACAAGCTCGGCTCTAGTTACTATTAAGGTCTTCCGTCTTCAGTGGAAGACCTTACTGTTATTCTTAGGTTTCTTTTCCACTACTTTTATTAAGGTCTTCCGTCTTCAGCGGAAGACCTTATTGTTTTTCTTAGGTTTCTTTTCCACTATTTTTATTATTATTGTTTTTTTTTCTTACCGATTTTGTACGCGCGATTTCTCGAGAACGGCTCGATCGATTTTCATGAAACTTTCAGGTCTGATAGAACATCAAAAAATCTAGATATATATATTTTAATTTTGATGACGTCACTTCCGGTTCGGAGTTTTCTTCGATTTAGTGATTTTTAGAGGGTCATTTTGTCCGGCAGTTTTCTCAAAAAGCACTGAACACAGAAGCTTGAAATTTTCAGTGATGCTAGAGCAACTTTTGGAGAAGTGCACTAAGTATATCACAACTACCGGAAGTACGAAGCGCCGACGCTCGCTATGGCCCGAAAATAGTCCTATCAAGAATTTCAAAATTTTAAGCACTTTTTCAACGATAACTTTTTACCTAGAAATATTTTGTTAAAGCATGTAGAACAAAAAAGGTGTAGAATTTCAAGATCTCTCAAATGACATCTCGAAAAAAGGGCTGATCCCTTAAATCAGGGGCCTGGAGGGGCCGTTAGTTTTTCCTTTATATCTCAAAAAGTATTGAGAATTTGTGATACGTCAAAGAAGCAAAATTGTTCAAAATGTCAAGCTTAATCTATTGAAGTCGTCAAAATACGTCCGGCGTCGTCACTTCCGGTCAAACCGGAAGTAGTCGGAAAACGCGTATTTTTGCCGTTCTTGACAAGTTTTCTGGTGACATATCTCTCTGGGAGCATTATAAATAATTTTCCGTCCGTCGTCGTCACTTCCGGTCAAACCGGAAGTAACAGAAAATGGCTTATTTTTGCAATAATTAACATGGATTTAGAGGAATCAAACCTGTTTTGGACGTTATTTCTCATTTCTGTTTTAAAAAAAGCCACTTCCGGTCAAACATGACGGAAGATCTACTCGTTGCTTTGCAACGAGCTTTGCTCTAGTTATTATTATTGTTTTTTTTCTTACCGATTTTGTGCGTGCGATTTCTCGAGATCGGCTCGATTGATTTTCATGAAACTTTCAGGTCTGATAGAACATCAAAAAATCTAGACATATATATTTTTATTTTGATGACGTCACTTCCGGTTCGGAGTTTTCTGCGATTTAGTGATTTTTAGAGGGTCACTTTGTCCGGCAGTTTTCTCAAAAAGTACGTAACACAGAAGCATGATATTTTCAGTGATGGTAGAGCAAACTTTGGAGAAGTGCCTTTTGTATATCACAACTACCGGAAGTACGACGCGCCGGCGCTCGCTATGGGCCGAAAATAGTCCTATCATGACTTTTAAAATTTTTAACGCCTTTTTTATGATAACTTTTTACCTAGAAATATTTTGTTAAAACGATCTTTCAATTGATATCTCAAAAAAAGGGCTGACCCCTAAAATTAGGGATTTAGGGGGGCCAGCAGTATTTTCCTGATATCTCAAAAAGTATTGACAATTTGTTAAGCATCATAGAAGAAAAGTTGTTCAGAATAACAAATAACAGATGCGGAGATCATTTAAAGTAGTTGAGATGGCGTCACTTCCGGTCAGACCGGAAGTGTTTGTAAATGGCTCGTTTTTGCACACATAACCATAAATGTCTAACAATCTCGATCTCATCATCTTCAGAATTAGACGGAAGACTTATTTGTTGCTTTGCAATTATTATCTCAATTATAACACGTATGGAATATTTTGCCGATTTTTAAATGCAATTTTTCGAGATATTTTGAGGAATTCCTGTAATTATCATGATGTATGTTGAGTGACTGCTGTGAATAAACGTAAACAAAAAAATACATTCTGAAACCTATTTCATGGGATGGCGCAGCATGGAACTCCTACGAAAAGTCGGTCGGAAGACCGCTTGTTGCTCTAGCAACAAGAATGCATCTAGTTATTCTTATTATTCTTTTTTTTGACAAAATTTTGTGCAGGCGATTTCTCGAAAGCTATTCAGCAGTTTTTCATGAAACTTTCACAAAACATGTGTCATTATATGAAGTTATTACATCCGAAGAAAAATTTGGAAAATTCGCTTCTGGTGCCAAATTATGGACAATTTTCTGATTTAAAAATGCAATTTTGTCGCGCACTTTTATCAAAAATGGTTGAGGATATAAACTGGAGACTTATTGGAGATGATAGATCATGACTTTGTGGTTTGCAGAATCACCTTTTCGTGCGTCGTCAGCACTTCCGGTTTCTGCCGGAAGCATATTTAAAAAATGCAATTTTTCAATTTTTTTGTTTTTCAATATTTTTCTTTGGTGTTTTTATTCTAAATAGAGACTCATTTGCAAATGCGTAATATGTAATTTCTTTTAGAATCGAAAAAGGCAATCTCGAGATATTTGCTTTTAAAAATTTGAAGCGGTGTTTCAATGGCCGAATGGTTAGCGCGTTGGATTGTCACGCGGTCGACCCGGGTTCGCCCCCCCCCCCCCCGAATGTCCGCCTTTTTAAATCACTTTTTCTGCTAGATTTTTCGTTTTTATATTTCAGAATCGGACGGAAGACCTCTCGTTGCTCGCAACGAGTTTCATATCTAGTTTTCTAACCGATTTTGTGCACGCGAGTTCTCGGAAACGGCTTGCTCGATTTTCATGAAACTTTCAGGGCTGATGGAACATGAAAAAATCTAGACATATATTTTTTTATTTTGATGACGTCACTTCCGATTCCGAGATTTTTGCATTTTAGCGAATTTTAGAGGGTTAGTTTGTCCGCACGTTTTCTCGAAAACGGCTTAAGATAGAAACTTGAGATTTTCAGTGATAATAGAGCAATAAATGTAGTTGTGCGGAACGTATTTCATATTCACCGAAATTGCTGTGTACGGAAGCTCGTTATGGCCCGAAAATAGTCCTTTCGCGAATTTCAAAAATTTTGACACCTTTTCATCGATAACTTTTTACCTAGAAATATTTTGTTAAAACATGTATAACAAAAAAGATGTAGAATTAAAAGATCTTTTAAATGATATCTCGAAAAAAGGGCTGGCCCCTAAATTTAAAGGCCTAGCGGGATCGAAAATTTTTCTTTTAAATCTCAAAAAGTATTGAGAATTTGTAAAACGTCAAAGAAGCAAAGTTGTTCATAATGTCAAGCTTCATCTATTGGAGTCGTCAAAAGACGTCCAGCGACGTCACTTCCGGCAAAACCGGAAGTAGTCAGAAAACGCATATTTATATTCTTGACAAGATTTTGGGTATCATCTGTCATTGGGAGCCTAAAAATTAAATTTCCATCCGTCGTCATTACTTCCGGTCAAACCGGAAGTAGCAAAACGGGCTTATTTCTGCATTAATTAAAATAGATTTAGAGGATTTAAACCATTTTTCGGCATTATTAATCATCTTTGTAAAAAATAAAAGTAACTTCCGGTCAAACAGGACGGAAGACCTACTCATTGCTTTGCAATGAGCTTTGCTCTAGTTATTATTCTTATTAAGGTCTTCCGTCTTCAGCGGAAGACCTTATTGTTATTCTTAGGTTTCTTTTTCACTTTTATTAAGGTCTTCCGTCTTCAGCGGAAGACCTTCTTGTTATTCTTAGGTTTCTTTTTCACTATTATTAAGGTCTTTCGTCTTCAGCGGAAGACCTTCTTGTTATTCTTAGGTTTCTTTTTCACTTTTATTATTAAGGTCTTCCGTCTTCACGGAAGACCTTATAGTGATTCTACTGTTTCTTATTATTATTAAGGTCTTCCGACTTCCTTCGGAAGACCTTATTGTTATTCGTCTGTTTATTATTATTATTATTATTATTATTTTTCTTTTTTTCATAGTTAGAGCGATATCTCAGCTGTGCGTGGACGGATCTAAAAGATTTTTACTGGGATGATGCATCATGAGAATATCTCCAGATGTGTTTTTCATTTTTTCGAAATTCACTTTCGTTCGCGATTTGGGGGGATTTTTGTTTTTTTAAACGGCAATTTGTCCAGCAGTTTTCTCGAGAACGGCTGAAGATATGAAAGTGAAAATCACTGAGGTAATAGAACATCGAACTCCAATCTGAACAGCGACCTTTATTTTTCGTCGTCGGCACATCCGGTCGCAAACGGAAGTGAATTCAAAAAGTCCCATTTTTCAACTTTTTTATTTTTCGATATTTTTCTTTAGGATTTACAGGGTTTATAGTGTGTCTAATGTGAATTCTAAATGTGTGTTCCGTGTCTTGATGCGTGCATATATTGAAAAGATATGACCGAACCAAACTTTGTCCCACTGTCGGGGGTTCGAATCCCGCCGTGGGCGTTCCCAAATTTTTTCTTTGTTTCTGTCATTTTTCAATTGCAAATGCCTTTTCTCACTTTTATAACATGTATAAAATATTTTGCCGATTTTTAAAAGCTATATTTAAAGATATTTTGAGGTTTACCTGTAATAATCATGATATATGTTGAGAGACTGCTGTAAATGAACGTAAACAAAAAAAAATTCTGAAATGGGATGAGGCAGCTTAGATCTCTAACGAAAAGTCGGTCGGAAGACCGCTTGTTGCTCTAGCAACAAGAACGCATCTAGTTAAGGTCTTCCGTCTTCACGGAAGACCTTATAGTGATTGTACTGTTTCTTATTATTATTCTTTTTTTTGACAAAAATTTTGTGCACGCGATTTCTCGAGAACTATTCAGCCGTTTTCATTGAAATTTTTAGGAATGAAAGACCATTATATGAATTTTATATAAATTTCCGTTTTTATGAAAATTCGCTTCCGGTGCCAAGTTATGGGCAATTTCCTGATTTTAAAATGCAATTTTGTCGCCCCTTTTTATCGAAAATGGCTAAGGATATGAACTGGAGACTTATTGGAGATGATAGATCATGACTTTCTGGTTTGCAGAATCGCCTTTTCGTGTGTCGTCAGTACATCCGGTAGCTACCGGAAGCATATTTTAAAAAATGTAATTTTTCAACATTTTTGTTTTTCAATATTTTTCATTCATTTTTGGTATATTAATAGAAACCCTCCCTATAATACTTACAATATAATTGTTTTGAATATTGATAAATCTAAACTCTAGGAATTAGCATTCAAAAATCTGAAGCGGGTTCAAAATGGCGGCTGTCTCTGACATTTCGCAATAGGGTTTACGGAGGCAGCCGAGCGTTTGCTTAAACGAAGGTAACATAAGGATAAATGAAATGTAAAGGACTACTTGGATCGTCACGTCGTAGATTCGTTGCAATTCTGTGTCAAACCAAGTTCTTCTTAAACGTCTTCTAAAATTCGATTTGACTGGTTCTCAAGGTAGAAAAAGAAAAAACTAAATGTGCAAATGAAATTCCATACCTAATATTTTCTGATTTGCACCACAGAAAAACAGATCTTCAATCATAGTTATAAGTAATAGGTTTTCAAGAAAGAATATCAATGAATAAAACTTACCCACTGTTTTTTCCATGCACACTTGTGTCGTATTAAACTAATGGGGTTTATATTAACGTTATTGCCTCAAAGATCTGATTCAAGCTATTGAGCACATATGTTATCTAAATCCCTGACCGTCGTAAGGCGAGCCATGTTTTTCGCCGAAACAGTTGAACCTTTTCATGAAAGTTTAACTAATCGGGATAGTTCACTTTGGGAATAAACAGGAAATTAACAAAAGCTAAAAATCCATAGCCGTTTCATTGCTTTAGTGTTACTTGCTTACATACGATATGGAATTTATAAACAGTGTTAAACATACTTCCTCGAATTTTAGCCTATAAAAACAATTTCTTTATTTCATTGAAGACACCTATTAAACAGAACATTCCCTAAAAGAAAAGGCGCTAAGATTAACTAGTGGCGTTTCGCGCAAAATTATGAATAGTGACTCGACTTTCATAATTCTAAGACAAAAGCACTGTTAAACAAAGGTATATACAAGAAGATTTAGAGCAGAGGTCAAAATAGCATACTATTTAGCGCGTTGGATTTTCATGCTGGATTTTTATGCTGGCGACTTGGATTCAATCCCCCTTGTGTGCAATTTTTGTTTACTTTTTAAGCTCGATATTATGTTTTTTTTCCGGAATCGGACGGAAGACCTCTCGTTGCTCGCAACGAGATCGTATCTAGTTATTATTATTATTCTTATTTTTTTCCCCCAAAATTTTGTGCACGCGATTTCTCAGCAACTATTCGGCGGATTTCTATGAAATTTTCAGGAATTATGCGCAATATGATGAACTTGATACATTTTTAAGGAAATTTGGAAATTCGTTTCTGGTGCCAAGTTATGGGCAATTTCCTGATTTTAAAATGCAATTTTGTCGCCCCTTTTTTTCGAAAATGGCTAAAGATATGACCTGGAGACTTATTGGAGACGATAGTTCGTGACTTTGTGGTTTGCAGAATCACCTTTTTGTACGTCGTCAGTTCTTCCGGTTGTTACGAGATGCGAATTTAAAAAAATTGTATTTTCTAACTTTTTTGTTTTTCAATATTTTTCATTTATTTTTGGTTTATTAATAGAAACCCTCCTTATAATGCTTACTATATAATTTGTTTGAATGTTGATAAATCCAAACTCTAGATATTAGCCTTCAAAAATCTGAAGCGGGTCCAAAATGGCGGCTGTCTCTGTCAACGTCGACATTTCGCAATAGGGGTTTACGGAGGCAGCCGAGCGTTTACTTGAATGAAAGTAACAAAAGGATAAATGAAATGTAAAGGAATGTGGGGATTGTCACGTCGTAGTTACGTTGCAGTTCTGTGTCAAGCTAACGTCTTCTATAATTGGTTTTGGCTGGTTTTCAAAGTAAAAAAAGAAAAGACTAAATGTGGAAATGAAATTCGATGCCTAATATCTTTTGTGCACCACGGAAAAACAGATCTTAAATCATACTTATAAGTAATACTTTCTCAAAAAAGAATATCAATGAATATTGTAAGTATAAATCTTAACCACTGTTTTTCCTATGCACACTTGTGTCATATTAAACTAATAAATAAGCCAAAAATAAGAAAACGGTTTTTTTAAAGATCGCTTCATGGAGTTTATTTAAGCATTCTTGTCTCAAAGACCTGATTCAAGTTATTGAGCATATATGATATCTGATTCCTTGACCGTCGTAGGGCGAGCCATGTTTTTTGGCGAAACGTTTCAAACTTTTTCGATTAACTAATCGGGATAGTTCACTTTGGGGATAAACAGGAAATTGAAAAAAGTTTAAAATTCATAACCGTTTCACCGCTTTAGTGTTACATGCATATAAACAATATGGAATTTGTAAAGTATGTTCAATATACTTTCTAAACCTCGAATCTTACGCTATGAGAACATTCTTTTTTTTTAACTCGTGGCGTTTGGCGATAAATTTTGAATAGCGACCCGCCTTTCATAAATTTAAGAGAGAAGCACTGTTTCGTTGATATATACAAGTAGATTTAGAGTAGAGGTCCCGATAGCGTAATATTTAGTGTGCTGGAATTTCATCCTGGCGACTTGTGTTCAATCCCCCTTGTGTGCAAATCTTTTTTACTTTTTCAGCTCGATTTTAAGTTTTCTTTCCGGAATCGGACGGAAGACCTTTCGTTGCTCGCAACGAGTTTCATATCTAGTTATTATTATTATTCTTTTTTTTTTTACCGATTTTGTGCACGCGATTGCTCGGAAACGGCTCCATGGATTTCCATGAAACTTTCAGGACTTATGTAACATTACTTGAACCTTATGCATTTTTTTCCGATTTGATGACGTCACTTCCGGTTTGGAGGTATTGTCGATTTTATGATTTTTGAAGGGTCAGATTGTCCTCGAAAGTTCTAAAAAATGGCTATAGATAGAAACGTGAAAATTTCAGGTATGATAGTCCCAAGTCTATAGATATGTAAATTTATTTCATTTTTATCTGAAGTGCTGCACGTCGGCGCTCGGTATGGCGCGAAAATAGTCCTATCGCAAATTTCAATTTTTTTACCACCTTTTCTACGATATCTTTTTACCTGGAAGTATTTTGTTAAAACATATATAACAAAACAAGTGTAGAATTCCAAGATCTTTCAAATCATATCTCGAAAAAAGGGCTGGCCCCTAAAATTAAGGGACTAGAGGGGCCGAAAGTTTTTTCTTTAAATCTCAAAACGCATTGAGAATTTGTAATACGTCAAAGAAGCAAAGTTGTTCAAAATGTCAAGTTTTATCTGTTGGGGTCTTCAAAATACGGCCGGTGTCGTCACTTCCGGCCAAACCGGAAGTAGTCAAAAAACGCGTATTTTTGCCGTTCTTGATAAGTTTTTGGGTAACATATGTCACTGGAAGCATTAAATTTAATTTTCCGTTAGGGACGTCACTTCCGGTCAAAAAATAGCTTATTTTGAAGGTTTTGAAGCAAAATTGAAGTTATAAAGTCACCTGAGACGACTTGGCTCATTGCTTTCTTTTGTTGAATTCACTTCCGGCAGATCCGGTCAAATCCGGACGGAAGACCTACTCGTTGCTTTGCAACGAGCTTTGCTCTAGTTATTATTATTTTTCTTCTTGGGAAAATTTTGTACGCGAGTGATCTTGTAAACTACACATCCGACTTAGGTAAAACCTTTTTAGGGTAAGTAGGCATGTTATGAAAATTTGCGGAATCAAGGTCATTTTGCGTGCACGTGCTTGCAAGAGCGTGCACGTGCAAAACTTAAAATGACCAATATATAATGGATATAACCGTATCTTTTCTATTTTGTGACGAAATGTTTTGAAACTTAAAATGTAAGGATATATTAGTAGTATGCACAAGATGACATGGTCAAAATAGCAAGATCGCACGTGCATGCACGTGCGCTTCGCTCTGATTGGCTGAAACTAAAGTCTCAATATTTTTTTTGTTTTTTGATAAAATCATTTGAAATTTTGAACATAGTCATACATTAGGGAGATCTACAGCCTGTAATATAAGATTTATCATGAAAGCATGTGCATGCACATGTGCTTGCAAGAGCTCGCACGTGCAACACGAGAAATGTCCAATATAATTGATACAGACGTAACTATTTAAATTATTGATGAAATGTTTTCAAACTCATATTATAAGTATATATTAGAAGCATAGACAAAATGTCATGGTCAAAAAAGTAAGATCTCAGGCGCATGCACGTGCTCTTTGCTCTGATTGGCTGAAACTAAAGTCTCAATATCTTTCTTGTTTTTTGAGGAAATCCTTTGAAATTTTGAACATAGACCTACATTATGAAGATCTACATCATGATATATAAGAATTTTCATGAAAGCATGAGCATGCCTGCGTGCTGCAATCTGATTGACGGAAACTTTGAATGGCTATATCTCCTTTGTTTTTTGACGAATGCTTTGAAATTTAAAACATAGTCATGCATTAGGATATCCTACAATATGATATAGAAAAAAAAACATGGAATCACGCGCATGCACGTGTGCTGCAATCTGACTGGCTTAAACTTGAAATGGCTATAACTCCCTTGTTTTTCAACCAAACAGGATGGGATTTAGAATATAGATAGATATAAGAGACTCCTACAAGAAGGTATGGTCATCATGCACATGCACGCACGTGCGTGCATTTGGAACAAGTGAAATGAAAAATACACTTGAAAGAGTGATTTTTCATACTTTTGGACTGAATGCTTTAATACATTGTATATTAAAATATGTAGATAGTGTAGACAGGATGATATGATCATAACGCACATGCATTCACATGCGCACGGGTGCAGTGCTAAAATTTGAATATAATTGGTATCCTTCTGAGAAAACGTTGTTAAAGTCAAAAATGCACAGAGTTTGTCTTATTTACCGGTAATGAAGCTTGCAGGGAATATGGCACCTAAAAGGAGTTGGGGAGCGTTTGGGGAACATCTGTAACGGTTCCCATTACAATTAGCACTAGTTACTACCTTATGTAAATCAACAGTAAGGTCTACATCATATTCGAACAAAACTTTACTCTGTCCCTTTGAAACTTTTAAATAGTCTTCTTGAAAAGGCCAAGGAACATCCAATTTTAGATTCCTCGTCACCTGAATATAGGCTCGGATCTGTGATTATGGATATTGCATATCATAGGCTTTTTAAACCCGCACGTTTCACGGAAGAAAATGCAGCTAAAACAATCTGTCTTTTCCTTAAACTTCAATATGCCAATAAAGGAATTGACGCGGTTAATTATACCCGCACTTTCTAAAGAAAGTTCGGGTATATTGTTGTTACTCATGTCCGTCCGTCCGTCCGTCCGTCTGTCACACTTTTCTTCCCTGAACTCCTTCTACATTTTACTCAGCAGCCTAATCATCTTTTGGGAGATGGTTGGTGGTGTCATGTCGATGTGCAGTAAGGTTTCGGAATTTTGATTTTGCCCCGGGGGTCAAATGGGGGTCCAAAAGTATGTTTTTTATGCAAAAAGCCCCGTCTTCCCTGAACTCCTCTTACATTTTACTCAGCAGCCTAATCATCTTTTGGGAGATGGTTGGTGGGGTCATGTAGATGTGCAGTAAGTGTTCAGAATTTTGATTTGCCCCGGGGGGTTAAATGGGTGTCGAAAAATGATGTTTTTATGCAAAAAGCCCCGTTTTCCCTGAACTCTTCTAACATTTTACTCAGCAGCCTAATCATCTTTTGGGAGATGGTTGGTAGTGTCATGTAGATGTGCAGTAAGGTTTCGGAATTTAGATTTTGCCCCGGGGGGTCAAATGGGGGTCAAAAAATGACGTTTTTTATGCTTAAAGCCCCGTCTTCCCTGAACTCCTCTTACATTTTACTCAGCAGCCTAATCATCTTTTGGGAGATGGTTGGTGGGGTCATGTAGATGTGCAGTAAGGGTTTGGAATTTTGATTTTGCCCTGGGGGGTCAAATGGGGGTTGAAAAATGATGTTTTTTATGCAAAAAGCCCTGTCTTCCCTGAACTCCTCTTACATTTTACTCAGCAGCCTAATCACCTTTTGGGAGATGGTTGGTGGGGTCATGTAGATGTGCAGTAAGGTTTCGGAATTTTGATTTTGCTCAGGGGGGTCAAATGGGGGTCGAAAAATGACGTTTTTCATGCAAAAAGCCCCATCTTCCCTGAAATCCTACTTCATTTTACACAGTGGCCTAATCCTCTTTTGGGAGAGTTCACTCTTTTGAAATTTAGGTAAAACATCAAGGTCAAGAGGTAAAAAATCATAGCATGTTGGGAAACATCTTGTTATGGGTAAAGTACACGTGAAATGTGAAAGTCGTATCTCTTCTTAATCAAAAGGAAATACAACATTATTGAAAATTAAGTTAAACTTCAAGGTCAAGGTCACAGAGTCAAAAAGTCATGATACATTTGGAAAGGTCTTATCACAGGTAATATACATGCATGTATAATATGAATGCCCTTTCATTTATCTTTCAAAATGATCAATTTCAAGCAATTAATTTGTTTGTGACAGTAGGTCAAACTTCAAGGTCATGGGTAATAAAAATCATAGTGTATTTAGAATGGTATTGTCCCATTTAAATACTAATACACATGTTTAATATAAAAGTCCTGTCTCTTCTCATTCAAAATATATGACCATGATGACCAAGGTTAAATTTATTGTGACAATTGGACAGAGTGACAAAAAAATGAGATTTAATGTCCCCTACCTTTAGCGAAAATGGGGGACAATAAATGTCCTTGCTGTTCTTGAGAAGAAGATTTATGTTGGAAAAAGTCCCCTGCATATTCACATGTAAATAAGTTGAATTTGGCCCAGTGGTTCTTAAGAAGTTAAGAATGTGAAAAGTTTGCAGACAAACAGATGGACGACAGAATACAGTACATTTCAGAAAACAGTATGCTCGTAAATAGTTAATCAAGGTGCTCTGGGTAGCAAAATAAAGCTAACTGGTATATCTAATTCATCCTGCAGAGCTTAGTATATTTTAATATGCACAACCTTTTCAACTCTTATAATAATAATTTAAAAAATATTTATATCACCATGTTTGATTCAAGGGAGAACTAGAGATATGACCAGAAGTATATCTGTTGAATATAAAATATGTACATGTATACTGTGTTCTTTTTAGTAATTTGTTTGTTTGTTGTGACAGCAACTGTTATGGCAGCTTTTGGCAAAGGTTGAAGTTTCTCAAATGTAAGTCAAACTCCAAGGTCAAGGTCAAAGGGTCAAAATTGTTGGTATCAAAGGGAAAGTCTTGTCACAAGGAATACACATGTGAAATAAGAGAGAAATCCCCAGTACTTCCTCACCTGTTCAAAAGTTATTGCAAAGGTTAAAGTTAAATTGGGTTCAACTCTAGGGTCAAGGTCAAAAATATTTATACCTGTTGAAAGTTCACAATGATTACACATGTTAAGCATGAAAGTCCTAGCACCAACTGTTCAAAACTTAGACCAAGTTTAAGGTATTTTTCATGTAAAAGTGGGTCAAACTCCAAGGTCAAGAGATCAAGAGGTCAAAATTGGTGGTACCCATTAAAAGGTTTTGCCAAAAGAAATTTACTTATGAAATGTGGAAGCCATGCAGGTGTATAGCCCGATCCACTTAAAACTTATGGGCAAGGTTAAAGTTTCTGTGGACAAAGAAACAGACATAAACACAGGAAACAAAATATGTATACATATAGTCAAATGGAAAAATTTTCTACCATTATGGAGTCATAAGATCAATTGTCGTTTCAGGTACAGGAAGTCAGTGGCTAGGGAAATCAGTCCCCCCCCCCCCCCTGGAATTTGCAGTTATTTAAATAAGACTTATTTACTGAAGAGAATAAAAATGACTTTGGACATCCTCCCCCTTAGAAAACATGGACCCCACTATCATTGTTTTTATTTTTTTTTTATTTGCTTCTCAGGAAATCTTGAGCTGGATTTTTTTTTTGACTGAGGTGTGACCACCCCCCCTTTTCCGAAAAAAAAAATTCTGGATCTGCGCCTGTATCATTCGGCAAACCTCGGCTGATTCCGTGAACTACATCAAACGCCTGTATATACTGAATGTCCGCAACGGGAGATAACTTGACAATGTGAAATTTGTCGACAGTGGCATGCGATAATCTTTGACCCTTTTTGAGCTTTAACCTAACCATTTGCATTTACTTATTTTTATGCAATCTATAATATAAATCTTGTACTTACCGAATGTCATACTATTAGGTCCCGTCAACGAATTCATGAAATATTATCCATATAATCCAATTAAAACACAAATGATTTCAACTAACCACACTGCACCGTCAGCATACATGTGCTAAATAATCTTATTCGGCAAACCTTTGCTGATTCCGTCGCCTTCATTAGACGAAGTATGAATCGGCCGAGGTGTTCCGAGTGGTGATATCTAAAAATATGATAATGGGTGACGCAAACCCATGTGAATGTAGAAATTTTCAGTAGGATATGTTCACACGTAAAACTGTTTAGTACAAGAATAAATTTCAAACTGTCATAATAAACGATGTTTTAACATAACTTTGCCATCTAGGTCTATTTTTAAAAATGTGTGAGAGAGAGGGTATGTGTGTGTGTGTGGGGGGGGGGGGGGGATAGGCATTGACAAATAAATTGGGTTGTATTTTCATTGGGTTTTTTTCCTTACAAAATACTAAAATCAGTTTGCAAATTTTGAAAAATTTATCAAAAACGCTTTGTACTAAAATAATATTTTATGTCGTTGAGAAAGTAAATTTAAAAAGTTCCAAATTATGGGCAAAATATTTATTAGAATCTATAATTAAGTAATTTACTTCATTAATTAAATTCTGTTATTTCAGACAAAAAATACATATATGAGGCTCATAGATCATATGGTCACCTGAAAATTTTATGCTCAGTTTGACGAATACATGTACGGTGATAATTATAGAATTATTTTGACTTTTTCCTTAGAAAGTCCAATATGAAGGAGTGTGTATTTCTAAAGAGGCAAACACCTTAGTGCGGGTATTACTGTCTCATGACAGCATCTAGTATAAGTAATATTCTTAATCACAAAAGGGTCCAGTCTTATATTCCACCATATTTCAAGTTAAAGACTACACCATGTATTTCCTACAAATATACATCGACCATTGCTTCCAAACTTTTCAATTACAAAAACACTTTACATGGCCTGGATATCGACTATCTAAAAAATAATCCCCCTTCGTGTTCATGTTCTTCTTCACCCTATAACTATAGTCCTGCTGGACAATTTATAACAGGTGGCGTAAATAAAGTTAATAATGGGGACCTTAGATCACTTATTTTAAAAGGTCCTAAATAAAAGAAACCCCGATCCTTCAACTGGCGTCGGAATTTCATAAATATTATGGATTCTGTTGAAAATTACGCCAGACGATGGGCCATATATGAAAAAGAAGACATTGACACCCTGCCAGAATGGATTAAATGTATCAGATCCATGTTAAAGTCACGTATCAAAAGATTGAGGGGCAAAATGAAAACCATCTATCCTTCTGTGTTCAATAAACCAGAAGTGAAAAAAGAATTAGATTACACGATCAGTACGTACTGGTTCCTGCCAACAATGCAGGTAACAACATTGTCTTCGTTTGTAAGGCTCATTATATAAATTGCATTCTAGAAGAACTTGGATTTAATTCTACAAGTGGTAATCCTACTTATACTCATACTTCTCTTTCTAAGGAAGAAATTCTTCAAAATCACCTGTCAGTTTTGAATACTTTTAATATTCCACAGAGCCAAAATGAATTTGAACTACCTTATATATATTGGATTCCGAAACTTCATAAGAATCCTTACAAACAAAGATACATTGCAGGTTCCAGTAAATGTTCAACCAAGCCTCTTTCGTTAATTACTTCTCACTAAAATATTGACAGTAGTGAAGGAAAAACTTCAAGAGTACTGTGCAACTATATATTCAAGAAGTGGTGTAAATCAGATGTGGATACTTAACAATTCTAAAGAACTTTTGGACAATTTGAAATCACAAGACTTTACAAAAATCAACAGCTTAAAAACTTACGACTTTTCAACTTTATACACAACAATTCCCCACGAAAAATTAAAATCCAGGCTTTTTGATATCATTGACAGCTGCTTCTTCAACAAAAATGGAGCTCGTAAATTTACTTACCTCGTCATTGGTCATTTGAAAAATTATTTTGTTAAAACAGATTCTGATTGCACACATAAGTACTCTGAAGTTGACATCAAGAAGATACTTGAGTTTCTGATTGACAATATCTATGTAGTTTTTGGAGACCAGGTATTCCAACAATCTATTGGAATTCCCATGGGTACAAATTGCGCTCCGTTATTAGCAGACTTATTTTTATATTCATATGAAGCAGAATTTATGCAAAATCTTATGCGTGAAAAGAAGAAAACACTTGCTGTGGCCTTCAACTCGACATTTAGATATATCGACGACGTATTGTCAATTAATAATGATAATTTCCATTCCTACGTCGATACGATATATCCTGGTGAGCTTGAGATAAAAGATACCACAGAGTCCGACACTTATGCTTCATACTTGGATATTTTACTTGAAAAAGACACTAATGGTAATCTAACAACCAAGCTATATGATAAACGTGATGACTTTAACTTTTCTATCGTCAACTTCCCTTACTTATGCAGCAATATACCTTCATCACCTGCATATGGAGTATATATATCTCAGTTGATTCGATTCGAAAGAGCGTGCTCTATGTATGAACAATTTCTTAAACGAGGTAAATTATTGACAAGCAAGTTGATGAAACAAGAATATCAACAGTCTCGTTTAAAGTCATCATTTCGTAAATTCTATGGTCGATACAATGACCTTGTCAGCAAATACAATTTATCATTGAGTCAAATGCTGACTGACGTTTTTCATACCAATTGTTAGTCCATTATTTATACACTGAATTGACGACGGATTTTTTCCGTTATTTCCTGATCATGACAACGACCACACGGCGGGTGTGTCCGGTCGACAGGGGATGCTCACTCCTCCATGGCACCTGATCCCACCTCTGATGTTTCGGAGGTCCGTGTTTGCTCTGCTCTTATTTTATATATTGTTTAATGGACGTTGAGACTGAATACTGTTCGTTATCTCCATATCCGTCTGTACATGGTATAGAGGATGTTTTGTGTTTACTGCATGTTTTATACGGCAAGTTCAAATCGGCAGACGTTTGAAAGGTGTTATTCAATCATTTTTAAAGCTAGATCTCGTCCGACACCGGTAGGAAAAATGTAGATATTGATTAAAATCAAGTGTGAACCGAGGCACCCCCTATGATTCAAGATGGCGAGTGGCGCTCCTTTACTCTTTTTATATACAGTAAATATGACATTTTTTAAAACGTGTTAATTTCGGCGAATTTTTATTTTTATTTTAAAGAGGGTATTCAGGCACACATAGAAAAACACATAATACACAAAATACACCATCCTGTAACCAAGCGCCTATGACTATGACGTTACACATTTGCAAAATAAGCAAAATAAGACATACCTACAATATATTTCCGTCAACAACCATTTGAAATATTTTTTGTGTTCTCTAATTTACAAAATAACCCACTATGTACTGATCAGGACCCGTTTAAATTATGATATTATACTACCCTGTTTTACCGTGTATACTCTTACTGTAAATACTAAGAGATCTACCATGACGTCATCGACTCGTTGGACGCAGTGTAGAAAAACAGAAGAGTGGATCAATCTATTCCGTAATTTGATAATATCTGTGGTTTTAATCTTGTTTTGAACATATTTAATCAGAGATTATGACGTAATTAAACTAAGTCATGTGACCATACATCCTTCGTCCCCTTAATTCTGGCAAAGAGATTTGTCTCAAAACCATATAAAGTGTTTAATTTTTCTAAAAGAATTTAAAAAAATAATATCAGATTATTCAAAACCTCCAACTGAAAGTCATTTATGAAAATATCAGTTATTCACTATAGGAATATCAGGTCATTCAAAATATCAGGTCAACAAGTTTTTGAAAGACCACCTTGATACAAAGAAAAAAATCTCAGTGTTATTTACTAAAAGTGTATTTTAGTATCATCAATAATCGTCTCCCAAAAATGTTATTCACAATATTTAAAATGATAATTTTATGTGATATTTTTTGTCAGTTCTTTAGTATATCAGTTCTTTAGTATGCCCCCCCCCCCCCCCCAAAAAAGAAATCCAAACTTGCAGGTTGCACAACAGTATTAATTTCTGCTATATATTCTTACCAAAAATGCGCAAGTTTGAGTAGGTTTAATTAATTCAAAACAAACATCTGAGAAGTTTCCTTTTTCAGATTTTGTAAAACCATTCTTTATAAAGATTTTAGTACCAAAAAATACATAGCCATCCAGCAAGGCACGCAAGTTTGTTTCGGTCGAAGTCGAGCCGGTGTTTTGAATATCTATCCCAGGACCTAATCACTCCCCACTCTTGACAGTACATGGAAAAATCAGCACGCACTAAATTTTAATAAATCTGGTCAATACAGGAAGTTTACATGTTGTTTTTCATCTCATAAAAAAATTCACTCCAGTCTCGTATCAAAATGCCCAAATCGTAAGGGAAGATTCCTCGATTATTTGCGTCAGCCATGAATACTCAGTGTATTTACCAAGTTTCATACAAATCCGTCCACAAATATAGGAAAAATACGGGCGAGACTCTGTAACAAGGAGGTTCGCGGTGAACACGAATTTCTAAAAATATGGCAAAAGTTGTACTATATATGTAATGATCTTGCGCATTAAACTTGTGCTGTTTTCTCGTTTCAATTTTTTAATGGATGCATACTGATTCACATGAGAATGAAAATTTTTTCAAAATAAGTTGCTTTTTATAACAGGGCGAAAGAAAGAGTTTTTGTTATAAGATAGGGGTGGGGATGGGGTTGAAAAGGGCATTGAAATAATACATATTATTGAAATATCAGCTGAGGGTGATTTCTGCTTAATCACGATTAATTTGCCTCAATAATTATTTTTTCTAAGCGGATTTCTAAGTTATCTTTTACCAATGTGTTCCAAATAAACCGATATTTACACAAATTCAGAATTTTCATTTAGCTCTGAGTGTGGTCTAAATTTTTTGAATTTATAGATTTTGAAATTATTTATGAGTAAATAATGTTAACGAGTGTGATGGCAGGTATGTTACAACGCACTTTGAAAAATTACGCACTTTGAAAAAAAATTTCAAAGTGCGTTAAGTTTTGGGACCAGGTTAACGCACTTTGAAAATTTTTTTCAAAGTGCGTTGAATTTGGGACCAAATCAACGCACTTTGAAAAATTTTTTCAACGTGCGTTAAAACTGTACATCATAATTTTACACCATGTACACATTTAACGCACTTTGAAAAAAAAAATTATCAAAAAACAAAAGGAATTAGACTTATATTTTTGAAATAGACAACAGTATTATCCCCTCGCAATGTATGATGGGATATAGTGATGCGATTATGTGTGTTATTACTTTATGTGTATATTAGTTTTTTTGTGTGGAATTTACGTAATTTGTATCGGGATCGATGTCAAATGATTTACTGAACATGCTTTTTTGGGTAGGAATGCTCCGCTTTGCAGTGCCGTTACTTTGATATGTTTCTTTCTAAAAACTGATGGATTGAAGAAAACCAAGAAACGGAAAACGAAGAAAAGACTGGCTGAATTAAGGTCTATCAGCTGAACTCTTTATCATTCCCACCCCAGATATATCTATTTCTATAACTCGTTACCTTCAGTGTCAATGATATTTGAAAAAAAAGAGCATTCTAAACACAGTATAAGCACTGTACAAGGAAGTCTGTAGTAAATCGAAATTTTGTTCTTTTAAATCTCAAAGTCTATTTATGTTCATTTTCAGGAAAATCAGAATATTAATTACTAGCTGTAAATTCCTTTTTTTTTTGCGAGTGCTTCTTTTTTTATTGCGAACTGGCTCTTAAACGTCAAATCGCTAGAATTATAATTCGCGAATGAACGGTTAATGAACAGATTTTACATAGATTTAAGCATGAGAAAAATAAAAGCGAGTAATATTTTTTTCGCGGGTAATGCTTCTTGCGAAATTATGCAAAAATTAATTCCTCGCTTATATTAAGGAGATCTACAGGAGACGCAGTACCTGTTGCTTTTCGTTGTTAATTTGACACCATATCTGATAATCTTTCTGTTAAACTCCAGGTTTTTAAAAACACAAGTTTTGCCAAAATTCTGGAGTTATTTCTCTTGGTATCCCAAATAAGTAAGGTTTAATGAAAATTCATATAAATATCTATGAATCTTTTTAGAATCATTCCAATATGTTAACTTTTGAGAATTGACAAAGAGATGGGCGGAAGAACAATACTATCGTTCGTAGTTTTTTACGACATTGAATGTTGACCTTTTGACCCCAAATTCAAAAGGGGTGTTCCTAAGGCCACAGGGATTCTGTTATGTTAAATTTCATTGGGAAATGTTCAAAGGTTGGCAAAGTATCGTGTGGAAACGAAAGTGTTACAGAAAGACGGAAGGACGGACAGCTAGACGGACGGGACTGACAGAGACCCCAAATTAAATTCCTCCCACTTTTCAAGCGGGGGGACAAAAAGTATCAAATAGGTTCAAATGATAATTTATCATCGCAAGATTTGTAGGAACATCGACTAAGACATGCAGAATTTTTTTTCAAAGTGCGTCAATATGGTCGATATTAACGCACTTTGAAAAAAAAATTATTTTCTCAAAGTGCGTTAACCTGGTCCCAAAATTTAACGCACTTTGAAAAATTTTTTTCAAAGTGCGTAATTTTTTCAAAGTGCGTTGCCACAAAGGTATCTTTTAAGCTGTCCTCTAATTTCCATGCATTTCTCTCAACCCGATACATCCGATTTGGGCCGTTGTGTGGTCAACATAATTTCTTGTAGAGGAAAGCTAAACTAATTTTCTATGTTCCATTAAACATGAACGAACAGCAATGACGGCCGAAAAATGCCATTTCTTCTTCTCCCTGGGGTGCCTCTGTCTGAAATGAGATGATAAGGTTACCGCGTGGATCATAGATGAGTTAGCGTGGTTCGGAATCAGACGTAAATTCAGTTTCTTTTCAAGGCCGTAACTACCATTGAGGCAAGTGAGGCAAATGCCTCACTAAATTTTAAGAGTTTTTTGAAAAGTGAAAAAGTTTTACATTATACTTATGTGTGTCTTCGTGCTTTTTTAAATTAATATTTTTAAACTTTGATTTCCATTTCTGTAAATCCTTCACCTCACCAGGTGCCTCATTTTCATTTCGAGTGCATGTATAATTTAATTCAAAATGTTTCTCTTGTAAATTGTTCAATTATTTAATTAACACCCATTCTAAGAATTTCTCATTCATATTGAAACACTTGCCGATGGAAAGCTGCAAGTTTTAAATCTGTACTGGGCTTTCAGGTTCACTGAAGATGATTGAACAGTGAGAGGTCTTTTTTGTGCCATCACTTACTGTGACATAGGATCTCAGTTTTTTACGGTCTCATCAGAAGAACCTGTCTCTACATCCCGCAGTGGGATTCGAACCCGTGATAAAAGGATCAATTCCTTAGTCTGCGACTTTAGAGCATACGCTCTAACAATTTTCTGGATTTCTGGATTCAGCACTAGGCCTCAGCCTGTCAAGAGTCTGCCTCATATTTCAAGATATCTTATTTATAGGTCACAGAAACCTACTGTTAACAATTATGACATGTAACAGCTACCAATGGAAAATTTCTCGGCCTTATTATGTTCCCAAACGAAGTTGGGGAACATGTGTTTTACTCTGTTTCTTATTATTATGTTCCCCAAACGAAGTTTGGGAACATATTGTTTTACTCGGTTTCTTATTATTATTATTATTATTCTTTTTTTTCTTCTTTGTTCTCCGGTACTTTTTTGTCTGCCCGCGAGTGTTCTCAGAAACTGTTCATCCAACTGAGCTAAAACCTTTTTAGGGTTAATAGGTGTGAAGTGTAGGTGTGCGGAACGAAGGTCATTTTGCGCGCATACGCATGCACGTGCGGGCGCGTGAAATGAGTGAAATGACTGATATACTTTATATAGCCATAACTTTTACATTTTTAGATGAAATACTTTAAAACTCATTATATAAGGATATATTAATAGTGTAGATAATATGTCATGGTCAAATTACCACGAACTCACGCGCATGCACGTGCGCTGCGCTCTGATTGGCTGAAACGAAAATCTCAATATCTTTTTTGTCTTTTGCCGAAATGCTTTGAAATTTTACACATAGTCATGCATGAGGATATACTACAGTATGATATATAACATTTTTCATGAAAACACGCGCATGTACGTGCGCTGCAATCTGATTGGTTAAAACTTTAAATGCCTATAACTTTTTTGATTCTCAACAAAACAGGACGAAATTTAGATTATGAATAGATATGACGGATTCCTACATCATGCTACTATCAAACTTGATGATGGGGTATGCATGCACGTGTGCGCGCGCAGTGGTGTTAAATAATCGATATACTTGATATAGTCGTAAATTTTTTATGAAACGTTTTGAAAATGAAAGAATAGAAACATATTAAAGTGTAGTCAAGATGATGAACCTTCATGCATTGCACCTGCGCGCGCGTGCAATGTTGAAATGACTTGTATACTTGATATGGCCGTTAATTTTATATTTATTTATGAATGCTTTTGATGACCTTGACCTTTGACCTTGACCTTTGACCTCTTGATTCAAAGGTCACAATCCAGCTCAAGTTGTAATAAAATGTATTTTATAAACTCACTTTAACAAATGCTTAGAATAAAGTAAGTCAACCTCCCCCCTCCCCCTTTCTCCTGAAAAAAAAAATCAATTACAACGTAGAAAATTTCTCTGAAACTCAATCCACACCTGGGATTGACATAAAATTTCACTTAAGGTGCAGGAAAGACTTCATAGAAAGTTTCCTGAAAGTTTTACGGTAAGTCTCTAAAGTATATAGAAATTATGAACTTTTACGGCAAAAATTACAAATTCGGTCGTGTTTGAAATTTAAGTGCAGACGAACAAAGATATGATATAAACCTTTTAAAGCCTATATCTCTAGATGTCGTTAATAGCATTCAATTCTACTGATATGAATTAATATTTTAATACCAAGCATTCTTCTTTTATTTTACCTTTGAAATTTATTTGAATTTTTTTTTAGAATTACACAATCCCCAGAAACAGCGAGTTTCGGTATATTAAAAAGCAATACACGTTTCTTTCCCCGTAAAACATCAGGTATTTGAATTCATGAAAAAAAATATTAATGAGGGGGTGTTAAACAATACCTGTCACATTAACTGACACCAAAAAACCAGGATACGTACACGACATTTTTTTTTTTTTTGACCAAACAAGGTACCCCAAAAAAATT
>NW_026927105.1:0-29549 GCF_032062105.1 Saccostrea cuccullata | reverse complement strand
TTTTCTGTTTGTTTCTATGGCAACTGTGAGCGACTCATTACAATTATTTTAAAAGTAGAAATCACTTTGACACATTGCAAGGAATAAACATTGAAAGTTTCAAAACAATTGGCTGCTTAGTTATTGAGAAAATCGAAATTAAAGAATTTTAACTTTCACCTGGTTTCCATGGCAATAATCGATTATTTGAAAATTTTAAATGCGAGTTACACAACTACAGATACTAATCATTAAAATAAGAAAAGTTTCATGACGAACGTTTAAGGGACCAGAGAGAACACTCTCGGACAAAATTTGTCGCTTTTTACAGGTTTCCATGGCAACGGTAGACATATTGGAACTGAACGACCTCACTGCACAACTACAACCAGTGATCGTCCTTTGAGGAAAGTTTCAGGAAGATTGTCCCAGCCATCTCCGAGAAACAGCCTGGATAAAAAAAACATGCGTACAATATCAATATGTCGTCCCCGACTTCTAGTCAGGCGGCATAGGCAAACTATTGTGCATTTTGTGATAAAAGCACCAATGTTTGTACAAATATAGACATTTATTGTCTGAACAAATCTGGATATTGGGCCATCGCGGAATCATGTCATTGCGGACATGACGGCCATTTTACAAAAAATGGTGTGCAAAATGGCCGCCATAATTTTTCGTTATATTTGAAATTTACTTAAATCTCTCTCAATATAAGTGATTAATCATGGTTTACTGAAAACAAAAACACTCTCTTTGTCTTCAAAAAGAAAAAGAAAAGTTTTAAATGAAATAAAATGGTTATAACACTTCTTTAAAACAAACAAATCCATTTTTCCTCATTATCTAACATTAAAAGTACATATACTATCTGCTTTTGATGTGCATACTCTCTATGATTTAAATATGTTTATTTGTGAGCATTATGTCCCTTTGAGAATATTTTCATTCGTTCGATGATGTCATCAAGTGCTGCTGGGCGTGTGGTGTGAGGGGTGTGTGTGCAAAATTATACCTTTTCTCTGTACAATCTATTCATAAGTGTTGGATATTTTTTCACAACGGCGCCTTCTTAGACACAAAACTTATATCTATTTTGTCTCATCGTGCACTGGGTTGGAACTTGCATTGTTATTATTTTCTTAATTCACAACTTTACACTTTAAAACACTCGATCTAACCACGTGACACGTGACTTACCCTATGGTTAATTTTAAATGCATGTACTACTAAGTAATGAAACAGTTAAAAAGACAACATGTTTATATATGTAAGATATATATTAGGTCCTGGTGACCACAATAAAAGCTTTGACAAAGATGTTGTTTGTCCTGACTTCCAGCAATAAGCTCCTTCACATCCACATAATTATGCTAGTGCACTTGAGATCTGAAATTTTGCAACTACACTTTTTTAAATTACATCCTTTATTTTTAAGTCACAGTTGCATCTTATTTGTTCATGACATACTTTTGAGGCTTCCGGCAGTGTTGTCCATTGTTGCTCATACAGACCATCTGTCATAATCCAACCCCACTTGATAGGAGAGGGTAATAATGGATTTAGTTGCAGTACCTGTCCCCATACATGTCCTCCCTGGTAAGTTGCTCGTTTAACATGCTCTAGGGTAGTCTTTGTTGTCGGAATTTGTTTCACATCTGGTTTACTTGCGAAGATCTTTTGCCGAGCTTGGTTTATGTCATAGCATGTACTGGTCCTGTCATAGAGAAGGATGACAAATCTTCTATGGTTTGCATAACATCGCTTGGTATATTAGTTGGTGGACAAACTAATTTAACAAGTGCGTCAGTGAGCTAAGGTAGGGCCTTCCAAGTTTTCCGTGCAGTTTTTTGCCACGCCCACCAAAGCTGGAAACAGTGTCACATCCAGTCAGCGTATGAAACATTGGAAGTGTAAAAGCTTTTCTGTGTCCAAGGCCACGTCCAAATATATGGGCTGCCACGTGACGGAAATTTTTTCCAGTTCCAAAGGCTATCCAAAGTTCCGTCTCTGGGTTCAAAGTTTCCACCACGGACACAGCCAGGACCACAACATCGGTGTCAACAGTGCGGATCAGTATTCTGTTATAGCCTTGGCGAGATGCATGTGCTGTGTGTAACAGCATTCGGCTATCTGCTACCCCGTGGTAACATGGAGAAATCGAAAGGATATCTTGTATATGGAACTTTGAAAGAACATTTTTACCATCGGTGATAACTATTTGGTTGACACCTTCATCAAAAGTCGTAATGAGAGGAATCTGTAAAGTTCCGTCTTGTTTCTATCTACTCGAGGAAATCTTGCCAATCTCTAGGTACTGTTGACTAGGCAGTCACACGTATTCGTTTTCTCTTGCCTCGCTTTGCTCTAGCGGTACCTTTTAATGAATTGTCTATATATTTGTCCCATATCAGGTCTATACGCGAAGCTCTTAGAAACTGAGGAAATATATGGAATGAAGTTCTGATGAGCATAATTTTCTGAGGTCTTAGCAGTACCTGACCTAAGCATTTGAACAACAACTGAACCATTCAGAATTACACAGCTTGTCAATGGAGGCTCAGACAGCTCCTCGTCAAATTCCTCCAAGCACTGAAGAAGGTCACTCTTGGTTCCAAGATGGATGTTACATGCATCAGAAAGTGAAGGCGGGCATAGTGGATTCTCATGTCGAAAGAATTCTCTAAGGTTACCTTGTCTGTTTTGACAAAAAAGAGAGTCACATCACATTTTAGCAAAGTTACATCCTCTTTCTTTTCACTGAATTTTGAACTGCTTGTATTTTTGAATAAGCATACTCTACTAAGATGAATGATATCATTGATTAGACATCACCTGTTAATGAGACATTCTTTGCAAAACTGTGTAAATTTATCAATTTCAACTCTCATTACACATTTTACATCTCTTACTGCAGATTGGTCTGAAAGTTCCTTTGTATCTAGAACTAGAAGATCCTTACATAATTCATCTAAAGGATTGCCAAGGTCACTGATCAGACAAACAAGAGGAGAGTGAACATCTTTAGCAAACGAAGCCTGTATACTAGGTGTTTGATCATGATGACGGGTATCTTTTGATCCTCTCTTGTCAGATTGTTCATCTTGAAGCTCCTGTATCAATCTTGCAATCTCTGGCCCAGATATCATCCATTGAAGAAGGATTGGAGGGTTATTAGTAAGACCTATTGCTCCTCAGTCGTCCTTGATATACGCATTGTTTTGTTCATGTGCCTGGTCGGTGGGAATAACAGAGAAGACCCGTTTGGTGTTTTGCACTGTGAAAATTCCATCATTAAATTCCTGATTTATTTCAGGGTGTTTTGTAGGGAGTTCCGCCATGTCCCTGAGATGAACAGGAATCCATCTTGCATAATTTGTGTGATCTAAGGCATGGAACAACGTTGCAAGCTCTGTAAGAACTTCCAGTTAAATCGGAAGTCAAAGAGTTTGGCAAAAGTCAATACAAACAACTCAAGTTCCATAACAATTATATACCAGTATTCAGTATACTAGTAACTAGTTTTTTAAGCGTTACATGTTTAACACAATTAATTTTGCGATGATAGTGTTTTATGTTTCTTTTCATTCAATTTGCATGGCCGTCCTCTGACTGAAGTAGAGGTACTGTGAGCAATGAGCTCACTAAATGATACCCCCGCCTCCCAAATGATTATAACGGAAAAGTTCCTGTTATGCTGTGGCGGGGAAACCCAAAATATGTGTCGGATCAAAAAGTAAAATAAGAGGTGCACAATAGCAATATGTAATAAAGATTCTGTGAAAGTTTCATTAAATTTCACTTAGTGGTAAAAGAGGAGTTGCAGATAAGAGATGGGTATCCCAAAGCGTAACAGACAGTCGGACGTACAGACGAACGGACGGACAAACCGATATACCCTTTCACTTTTCAAGCGGAGGGTATAATAAGTATTGCGAATGATAGTTAAATTTTAACTATGCTATAAGTTACTATAAATAGTAACAACAGTTACAAGTGCACTCTGCAAGTTAAACAATAAGGTAGTCAATTTTAAGGGTTGGTATTTTGTCTCTATCACGGCAAAAATTAGTTAAAGATATGTCGTAAATGTCTGTTTTAAAGAATATGTTTTAATTTTAATCATAGATTTTTAATATTGTCAATTTAGAAAAATTATCACTATAAATAGCATCAGCTGGCACATACTTAACCCCGATGAGATGAAGAAACATTTTTTCTGAATAATAGAGCATGTGCAAATGTAAGTACATTTATAAATATTGCAAAGTTGTTTTTATTTTAAACGCGCAAAAGAAAATGTTCTTGTAAATGCTTGCGTTTGTCAGCCATTTTGAAAATCGGCCACCAAGGTCATACAAGGTACCGAATGAAGTGGCCCAATATCCAAATATGTTTGTAATGAACTACTCTACTTGCATACAAAATTCTATGCTTTTATCACAAAATGCACAATTGTCTCAAAAAATTTAGGTATGCCGCCTGACTATTCGTTCGGGGCGACATAATAACTTCTGAATTTTTCTCATCAATAACTCCTGAATTTTCCCCTTCAATTCGAGCATTTCTGCATTGCAGAGAGCTGATGTTTGTTGTGAAATGATAAATCATGTGTAAACTTTCTCAGTTTAGCGGAATCATGATCATTTTCGGCGAGATAAATGTTTTGTATACAGTGGTGATCAAGGCTTTGCGAACCTACAGGGGCGGATCAAAGGATTTATGAATGAATAAAAACTATGGAAATGACGTACCAATTTTTTAATTTATACTTGCACTATCTAATGAAATGAATAATATAAAATTAATAAATATACAAGAAAACGCGAAATGATAATAAATGCAGCTGACAATCGTTAATTTTTTTTTATATAGATAAAATAAAATATTTATAAATTCAAGAGACAAAACAGAAGGAGAATGAATGATGGCAAAATATCATGTGACGGAAACTGAGTTTTATGAATGAAGATTTTTAAAAGCTACTAGTAAGTTGTATATGTTATATCTGTGTATTCTACCTGGCTGTGTGCTTCAAAAAGGGGGGGGGGGGGCGTCTTGAACATAGTACATAGCCATAACGTTTGAACGGTAAGTGCTAGGGCTTTTGTATTTCAAATATGTAATCCTTGTGAAAAGAACTTTTATTGGATACGACGAACTTTGACCCTTTGACCTAGACCTTGGAGAACACATGTGTACATCTGAATCTTTTTTTCTGTTTGTTTCTATGGCAACTGTGAGCGACTCATTACAATTATTTTAAAAGTAGAAATCACTTTGACACATTGCAAGGAATAAACATTGAAAGTTTCAAAACAATTGGCTGCTTAGTTATTGAGAAAATCGAAATTAAAGAATTTTAACTTTCACCTGGTTTCCATGGCAATAATCGATTATTTGAAAATTTTAAATGCGAGTTACACAACTACAGATACTAATCATTAAAATAAGAAAAGTTTCATGACGAACGTTTAAGGGACCAGAGAGAACACTCTCGGACAAAATTTGTCGCTTTTTACAGGTTTCCATGGCAACGGTAGACATATTGGAACTGAACGACCTCACTGCACAACTACAACCAGTGATCGTCCTTTGAGGAAAGTTTCAGGAAGATTGTCCCAGCCATCTCCGAGAAACAGCCTGGATAAAAAAAACATGCGTACAATATCAATATGTCGTCCCCGACTTCGTTCGGGGCGACATAATAACTTCTGAATTTTTCTCATCAATAACTCCTGAATTTTCCCCTTCAATTCGAGCATTTCTGCATTGCAGAGAGCTGATGTTTGTTGTGAAATGATAAATCATGTGTAAACTTTCTCAGTTTAGCGGAATCATGATCATTTTCGGCGAGATAAATGTTTTGTATACAGTGGTGATCAAGGCTTTGCGAACCTACAGGGGCGGATCAAAGGATTTATGAATGAATAAAAACTATGGAAATGACGTACCAATTTTTTAATTTATACTTGCACTATCTAATGAAACGAATAATATAAAATTAATAAATATACAAGAAAACGCGAAATGATAATAAATGCAGCTGACAATCGTTAATTTTTTTTTATATAGATAAAATAAAATATTTATAAATTCAAGAGACAAAACAGAAGGAGAATGAATGATGGCAAAATATCATGTGACGGAAACTGAGTTTTATGAATGAAGATTTTTAAAAGCTACTAGTAAGTTGTATATGTTATATCTGTGTATTCTACCTGGCTGTGTGCTTCAAAAAGGGGGGGGGGCGTCTTGAACATAGTACATAGCCATAACGTTTGAACGGTAAGTGCTAGGGCTTTTGTATTTCAAATATGTAATCCTTGTGAAAAGAACTTTTATTGGATACGACGAACTTTGACCCTTTGACCTAGACCTTGGAGAACACATGTGTACATCTGAATCTTTTTTTCTGTTTGTTTCTATGGCAACTGTGAGCGACTCATTACAATTATTTTAAAAGTAGAAATCACTTTGACACATTGCAAGGAATAAACATTGAAAGTTTCAAAACAATTGGCTGCTTAGTTATTGAGAAAATCGAAATTAAAGAATTTTAACTTTCACCTGGTTTCCATGGCAATAATCGATTATTTGAAAATTTTAAATGCGAGTTACACAACTACAGATACTAATCATTAAAATAAGAAAAGTTTCATGACGAACGTTTAAGGGACCAGAGAGAACACTCTCGGACAAAATTTGTCGCTTTTTACAGGTTTCCATGGCAACGGTAGACATATTGGAACTGAACGACCTCACTGCACAACTACAACCAGTGATCGTCCTTTGAGGAAAGTTTCAGGAAGATTGTCCCAGCCATCTCCGAGAAACAGCCTGGATAAAAAAAACATGCGTACAATATCAATATGTCGTCCCCGACTTCGATAACTTCTGAATTTTTCTCATCAATAACTCCTGAATTTTCCCCTTCAATTCGAGCATTTCTGCATTGCAGAGAGCTGATGTTTGTTGTGAAATGATAAATCATGTGTAAACTTTCTCAGTTTAGCGGAATCATGATCATTTTCGGCGAGATAAATGTTTTGTATACAGTGGTGATCAAGGCTTTGCGAACCTACAGGGGCGGATCAAAGGATTTATGAATGAATAAAAACTATGGAAATGACGTACCAATTTTTTAATTTATACTTGCACTATCTAATGAAATGAATAATATAAAATTAATAAATATACAAGAAAACGCGAAATGATAATAAATGCAGCTGACAATCGTTAATTTTTTTTTATATAGATAAAATAAAATATTTATAAATTCAAGAGACAAAACAGAAGGAGAATGAATGATGGCAAAATATCATGTGACGGAAACTGAGTTTTATGAATGAAGATTTTTAAAAGCTACTAGTAAGTTGTATATGTTATATCTGTGTATTCTACCTGGCTGTGTGCTTCAAAAAGGGGGGGGGTCGTCTTGAACATAGTACATAGCCATAACGTTTGAACGGTAAGTGCTAGGGCTTTTGTATTTCAAATATGTAATCCTTGTGAAAAGAACTTTTATTGGATACGACGAACTTTGACCCTTTGACCTAGACCTTGGAGAACACATGTGTACATCTGAATCTTTTTTTCTGTTTGTTTCTATGGCAACTGTGAGCGACTCATTACAATTATTTTAAAAGTAGAAATCACTTTGACACATTGCAAGGAATAAACATTGAAAGTTTCAAAACAATTGGCTGCTTAGTTATTGAGAAAATCGAAATTAAAGAATTTTAACTTTCACCTGGTTTCCATGGCAATAATCGATTATTTGAAAATTTTAAATGCGAGTTACACAACTACAGATACTAATCATTAAAATAAGAAAAGTTTCATGACGAACGTTTAAGGGACCAGAGAGAACACTCTCGGACAAAATTTGTCGCTTTTTACAGGTTTCCATGGCAACGGTAGACATATTGGAACTGAACGACCTCACTGCACAACTACAACCAGTGATCGTCCTTTGAGGAAAGTTTCAGGAAGATTGTCCCAGCCATCTCCGAGAAACAGCCTGGATAAAAAAAACATGCGTACAATATCAATATGTCGTCCCCGACTTCGTTCGGGGCGACATAACTAGAAACGATCTCGTTGCGAGCAACGAGTAGGTCTTCCGTCCGATTCCGAAAAATAACCCATAAAATCGAGCTGAAAATGGATTAAACATACGCGGGTTTGTTAAGGCAGCACATGGATCAGATTTTGGCGAAATAACACTTTTTTATAATAAATAACACTAATAAATCGGAAAAGTCAAAGATAAAACTTTAACTATAATTATGCATTCTATAGACTTCAATGGGACTTATACTACAGGAGGCACTTCACCACGACGTCACCACGTGACGTCTATTATTAGAAAATATGCCTTAATGAAAAAGTGAAAAGTTTAACACTACCCCGGGGTTAATTAATTTCAATTTATATTAGTAGTTATGTAAAAACATCTCTGTAACATGAAAAGTGCTGCTAGAATCCTACTGTCCTCTGATAGAAATAATTATTCAATAATTTCGGACGAAACCTTCCCAAAATTTTTAACATCGAAAAAAATCCATCAATTCCCGTAAACCATACGATTCTAGCAGCACTTTACAAAAACAAAAGAATAAGAACTTTAGATAGAAACAAAAATTAAGTTTCAATGTATGCGGCGTAGTAGTGTTGAACTTTTGTATCTTTTTTGTTACAAACGACAGAGGAAAGGCTGATCGGCAAGTAAACACCCTGTCTGCTTTAACTTTACGAAGAAATTGCAGGATTATATTACCATACCTTATTCATACGCTTTATTCCCACAAGAATCACACATGATATTCATTCTAAATGCTTTTAAACTCCGATTTCTTGTGTTTGTTTACATCAATTCTCGTTACTTTTCACTTTCACTCTGCTACTGCATGATCAACAGTTATGACGTCACGGGTTTGGTATGTAACCCCTGTGATAATACAGAGGCCCAGGAACGACAAAATTCCGTTGATATTATTCCTCTGCATATTTTGGTTCATTTTTGCGACCTCAAATCAATCTTAGATATCGATTTTAAGAAATTGTTATCTCTAAATCTCACTTCATATAGCTTATTATGACGTCATATCATATAGGCAAGTAGAATATTTGGTTGTAACCTTAACCTACCTGCGTATTTTGGACACACTGGTAATTGAAACGGGTCACTAGCTTGAAAATCCAATACGCTTATCGATTACGCTATTTGAACAACTACTCTTACTTCACTTGTATGTACATATAATTCTGCAACAGTTAATCTGTCTTGGAATTATGAAAGAAGGGTCACTTTTCATAATTTCGCGCCAAACGCAACGAGTAAATCTTAGCGAATTTCTCTTGGAATGTTCATGGTCTTCGGATGAGACGGTATAGACCGAGGCCCCGTGTCACAGCAGGTGTGCCAGGATAAAGATCCCTTCCTGCTCAATGGCCCTGAGTGCCGAGCATAGGCCCAAATTTGCAGCCCTTCACCGGCAATGGTGCCGTCTCCATATCAGTGAAATATTCTGGAGAGGGACGTTAAACAGTATACAATCAATCAATCAATCGTATATAGGCAAATAACACTAAAGCAGTGAATCAGCTATGAATGGTTAATTTTTCAATTTTCAATCACGAAAGTTGACTATTCCGATTACTTACACTTTCATGAAAAAGGTGGTATGTTTCACCGAAAAAAAATGCCTCGATCGCCCTACGAGGGTCAAGAAATAAGATTCCATTATGTTCAATAACTTGCATTGAGAAAATAAAATGTTTATATGGGTCACTTAAACGGTCTTTGAAAAATTGTTATCTTTATAAATAATTTTTTTTCTTATTGTAACAGTTGTCCTTTCTATTGATTTAATATGACACAAGTGTGCATTAGAAAACAGTGGTCACGTTTTTTACTTACTACATTCTTGAAAAACTATTTATTATAAGTATGATTTAAGCTATGTGTTACCGTGATGCAAAACAAAAGATATAGATATTGTACTTCATTTGCACATTAATTCTTTTCTATTTCTACTTTGAGAAACAACCAAAACCAATTAAAGAAGACTTGTAAGTAGACCTTGGATAATAAATGTAGTTTGACACCGAATTGCAACGAACCTACGACGTGACAATCCAAGTATCCCTACACATTTCATTGCTCCTTATGTTACTTTCGTTCAAGCAAACGCTCGGCTGCCTCTGTAAACCCCTATTGCGAAATGTCGGAATTGACAGAGACCGCCGCCATTAAGATCCCGCTTCATACTTTTGAATGTTAATATCTCGAGTTCGAATTCATCAATTTACAAACAAATTATATATTCAGTCTAATGAGAAATGTTTCTATCAACCATACAAATATGATTTGAAAATATTGAAAAACAAAAAAGTTAAAAAAATTGACTTTTTTTCTTTGCATGCCGTTACGACAGGAAGTAGAGACGACGTACAAAAGATCGCGTCTTGGATAGTACTTATCATGATCTGTAATCCTTGAAAGTTTCACAGTGATATCTTTTACCGTTCTTTAGATTATCCGCGAACAAAATGTCAATTTAAAATCAGAAAATTGTCTGTAACTTGGCACCAGAAAGGAATTTCCAAAAAATCTCCAGGATATAATAACTTCAGATAGCAACACATTGTTTCTGCAAATTTCATAAAAAGCCATCCAGTAGTCTTCGAGAAATCACGTGCACAAAATTTGATGGTCAGAAAAATAATAATTATAACGAGCTCAGGCGAGCTTCAACGCCTTATGCGCTGGAAAGATATAGACTCAAAAAAGCAATTCACCAATCCTTCCTCTACCTTCACTGAAAATCTCAAGTCAATATCTTCATTCGTTTTTTAGTGATTGCCCGGACAAGCTGACCCTCTTAAAATCAGTAAATCGTCCATATCTCACGACCGGAAGTGACGACGTACTTATAAAAAATTTCCAATAAGGTTCAGACCAATATCTATCAGATCTGAAAGTTTCGTGAAAATCGACCGAGCCGTTTCCGAGAACTGGCGTGCACAAAAATCGGTAAGAAAAAAAATAATAATAACTAGATGAGATCTCGTTGCGAGCAACGAGTAGGTCTTCCGTTGAATTTCTCGATAAGATGAGATGTGATTATGACTGAGATATTCGTTAAAAGAGAATGACATTAAGTTTTTCTTTATCAAATTTAAAGTTTCTGTTTTTTTATCCAGTATTCTGAATATCTTTTGTTCAATATGGCTTAAAAAATACTCCCCCTTTTCTAGACGTAGAGCATAAAAAATATAGCATTTTGGCCCCTTGCGACACCTTATTACGTAACATATGATCAACATTTCATAATATATTGTTGCATATCGTTAAAATGAATATCTTTGCTTCTCATAATGTATACTTATCACAAATAATTGATCATGAAAGAATTGAAAATGAAAGACATTTGACCTCTCTGATCCCTAAATTTCAAGACTCAGCCCCTTTTACTTGATATCAAATGAAAGATCTTGTGATTTTAAAGACTTTTGTTCACAACCTATTCAGAGATTTCTTTTTGTTGTGGATATATGCTTAATATAAATATTTAAGGGCCACCTTTACAAGTCCTTAATAGGACCATTGGACAAAATTCAAAGTATACATATTGTTTAGAACATTATTCTGACCATCTTTTGTTCAATACTAGTATTGCTTATCAAAAATTTCCCCCTTTTCAAGATATGAAGCGTCAAAGATTTAGCATTCTGGCCCCTCGTGACCCTTAATTACGTAACATATGACAATAATATTGTAATATATTGCTGCAGATCGTTAATATGAACAACTTTGCTTCTGTAATGTATCACAAAATCTTGATCATTACAGAGTTAAAGATGAAAGACTTCTGGCCCCTCTGAGCCCCTAATTTGAGGAGTCAGCCCCTTTTTCTTGATATCAAACGAAAGGTCTTGTGATTTCAAAGACTTTCTGTTCTACAACTATTCAGAGATTTCTTTTCGTTTAGAAGATATGCGTAATATAAATAATTAGGGGTCACCCCTACAAGTCCTTAATGGGGCCATTTTTCAAAAATTCAAAGTATTCATATTGTGTAAAACATTATTCTGACCATCTTTTGTTCAGTATTGCTTATCAAAAATTTCCCCCATTTTGAGATATGAAGCGTCAAAGATTTAGCATTCTGGCCCCTCGTGACCCTTAATTACGTAACATATGACCAAAAAATTGTAATATATTGCTGCAGATCGTTAATATGAACAACTTTGCTTCTGTAATGTATAACAAAATCTTGATCATTACAAAGTTAAAGATGAAAGACTTCTGGCCCCTCTGAGCCCCTAATTTGAGGAGTCAGCCCCTTTTTCTTGATATCAAACGAAAGGTCTTGTGATTTCAAAGACTTTCTGTTCTACAACTATTCAGAGATTTCTTTTCGTTTAGAAGATATGCGTAATATAAATAATTAGGGGTCACCCCTACAAGTCCTTAATGGGGCCATTTTTCAAAAATTCAAAGTATGCATATTGTTTAAAACATTATTCTGACCATCTTTTGTTCAGTATTGCTTATCAAAAATTTCCCCCATTTTGAGATATGAAGCGTCAAAGATTTAGCATTCTGGCCCCTCGTGACCCTTAATTACGTAACATATGACCAAAATATTGTAATATATTGCTGCAGATCGTTAATATGAACAACTTTGTTTCTGTAATGTATCACAAAATCTTGATCATTACAGAGTTAAAGATGAAAGACTTCTGACCCCTCTGAGCCCCTAATTTGAGGAGTCAGCCCCTTTTTCTTGATATCAAACGAAAGGTCTTGTGATTTTAAAGACTTTCTGTTCTACAACTATTCAGAGATTTCTTTTCGTTTAGAAGATATTCGTAATATAAATAATTAGGGGCCACCCCTACAAGTCCTTAATGGGGCCATTTTTCAAAAATTCAAAGTATGCATATTGTTTAAAACATTATTCTGACCATCTTTTGTTCAGTATTGCTTATCAAAAATTTCCCCCATTTTGAGATATGAAGCGTCAAAGATTTAGCATTCTGGCCCCTCGTGACCCCTAATTACGTAATATATGACCAAAATATTGCAATGTATTGCTGCAGATCGTTAATATGAACAACTTTGCTTCTGTAATGTATTACAAAATCTTGATCATTACAGAGTTAAAGATGAAAGACTTCTGGCCCCTCTGAGCCCCTAATTTGAGGAGCCAGCCCCTTTTTCTTGATATCATATAATAGTTCCTTTCATTCTGCACAACTTTTGTTCAATATGTCTAAACAAATTATAAAGAGATAAGAAGATATAAAACAAAAGGTGTCAAATTTTGTGAGATGTTTCTGAGATAGTTTTTCGGGCCCTACCGAGCTTCGGCGCCTTTTGCGCTAGAAAGATTTGGACACCAGCTCGCAACTCTACAATTCTTCCTTTACTTTCACTGAAAATCTTAAGTCAATATTTTAAGTCGTTTAGGAGGAGTTTCCCGGACAAGCCTACCCTCTAAAAATCAGAAAATCCATAATATCTCGAGATAGAAAGTGACGTCATCGCCGAAAAAAATTTCCAATAAGGTTCAGACCAAGATCTATCAGATCTGAAAGTTTGATGATAATCGGATGAGCCACTACCGAGAACTTGCGTGCACAAAATCAGTAAGAATAATAATAATAACTAGATGAGATCTCGTTGCGAGCAACGAGTGGGTCTTCCGTTCGATTCTTGATGAAATGAGATGAGATTTTGATTGAGATTTTCATTCTTAAGTAATGATCTTCCATATTCTGTAAAATGACATTGAACAAAAAAGACTTCTAAAATCGACTTTTGGCCCCTCACGGCCCCTAACATTAGGGATCAGTCCTTTTATCTTCATAACATTTAAAAGCTCTCAGGATTTTGAACACTTTTCGTTCAACAACTATTCAGAGATTCTTTTTCGTTTTCGAGTTATTCGGAAAAGAAATATTTAGGGGCCAACCCTTCAACTCCCTAATGGGGACGTTTAGCGAAAAATGAAAGGTTGCATATTGTTCAGAACATCATTTTGAACATCTTTTGTTCAATATTACTTATCAAAATATTTCTCACTTTTGAGATACAAAGCGTCAAAGATTTTGTCTTCTGGCCCCTTGTGGCCCCTAATTATGTAATATACGACTTTAAAATCATAATATACTGTTGTAGATTGTTGAGATAAACATTTTTACTTCAGTAATGTATTACAAATTATTGACTGTTAAAGAGTTATCGAAAAAAGACTTTTAGCCCCTCTTGGCCCCTTATTTGTGTGTCCAGCCCCTTTTTCTGGATTTCATCTTAAAGCTCTTAGGATTTTGAGCACTTTTTGTTCAACAACTATTCAGAGATTCTTTTTCGTTTTCGAGTTATTCGCAAAAGAAATATTTAGGGGCCAACCCTTCAACTCCCTAATGGGGACGTTTAGCGAAAAATGAAAGGTTGCATATTGTTCAGAACATCATTTTGAACATCTTTTGTTCAATATCACTTATCAAAATATTTCTCACTTTTGAGATACAAAGCGTCAAAGATTTTGCCTTCTGGCCCCTTGTGGCCCCTAATTATGTAATGTACGACGTTAAAATCATTATATACTGTTGTAGATTGTTGAGATAAACATTTTTACTTCAGTAATGTATTACAAATTATTGACTGTTAAAGAGTTATCGAAAAAAGACTTTTAGCCCCTCTTGGCCCCTTATTTGTGTGTCCAGCCCCTTTTTCTGGATTTCATCTTAAAGCTCTTAGGATTTTGAGCACTTTTTGTTCAACAACTATTCAGAGATCCTTTTTCATTTTCGAGTTATTCGCAAAAGAAATATTTAGGGGCCAACCCTTCAACTCCCTAATGGGGACGTTTAGCGAAAAATGAAAGGTTGCATATTGTTCAGAACATCATTTTGAACATCTTTTGTTCAATATTACTTATCAAAATATTTCTCACTTTTGAGATACAAAGCGTCAAAGATTTTGCCTTCTGGCCCCTTGTGGCCCCTAATTATGTAATGTACGACTTTAAAATCATTATATACTGTTGTAGATTGTTGAGATAAACATTTTTACTTCAGTAATGTATTACAAATTATTGACTGTTAAAGAGTTATCGAAAAAAGACTTTTAGCCCCTCTTGGCCCCTAATTTGTGTGTCCAGCCCCTTTTTCTGGATTTCATCTTAAAGCTCTTAGGATTTTGAGCACTTTTTGTTCAACAACTATTCAGAGATCCTTTTTCGTTTTCGAGTTATTCGCAAAAGAAATATTTAGGGGCCAACCCTTCAACTCCCTAATGGGGACGTTTAGCGAAAAATGAAAGGTTGCATATTGTTCAGAACATCATTTTGAACATCTTTTGTTCAATATTACTTATCAAAATATTTCTCACTTTTGAGATACAAAGCGTCAAAGATTTTGCCTTCTGGCCCCTTGTGGCCCCTAATTATGTAATGTACGACTTTAAAATCATTATATACTGTTGTAGATTGTTGAGATAAACATTTTTACTTCAGTAATGTATTACAAATTATTGACTGTTAAAGAGTTATCGAAAAAAGACTTTTAGCCCCTCTTGGCCCCTAATTTGTGTGTCCAGCCCCTTTTTCTGGATTTCGTCTTAAAGCTCTTAGGATTTTGAGCACTTTTTATTCAACAACTATTCAGAGATTCTTTTTCGTTTTCGAGTTATTCGCAAAAGAAATATTTAGGGGCCAACCCTTCAACTCCCTAATGGGGACGTTTAGCGAAAAATGAAAGGTTGCATATTGTTCAGAACATCATTTTGAACATCTTTTGTTCAATATTACTTATCAAAATATTTCACACTTTTGAGATACAAAGCGTCAAAGATTTAGCCTTCTAGCCCCTTGTGGCCCCTAATTATGTAATATACGACACAAAAATCATAATATACAGTTGTAGATTGTTGAGATAAACATTTTTACTTCAGTAATGTATTACAAATTATTGACTGTTAAAGAGTTATCGAAAAAAGACTTTTAGCCCCTCTTGGCCCCTTATTTGTGTGTCCAGCCCCTTTTTCTGGATTTCATCTTAAAGCTCTTAGGATTTTGAGCACTTTTTGTTCAACAACTATTCAGAGATTCTTTTTCGTTTTCGAGTTATTCGCAAAAGAAATATTTAGGGGCCAACCCTTCAACTCCCTAATGGGGACGTTTAGCGAAAAATGAAAGGTTGCATATTGTTCAGAACATCATTTTGAACATCTTTTGTTCAATATTACTTATCAAAATATTTCTCACTCTTGAGATATAAAGCGTCAAAGATTTAGCCTTCTGGCCCCTTGTGGCCCCTAATTATGTACCATACGTCATAAAAATTATAATATATAGCTGTAGATTGTTGAGATAAACATTTTTGCTTCAGTATTTTATTACAAAATATTAACTGATAAAGAGTTATTGATTAAAGACTTTTGGCCCCTTTCTGCCCCTAATGTGATGAGTCAGCGTTTTTTTCTTGATATCATTTGAAAGATCTCGTTGTTCTGCACAAATGATGTTCAGTATGTTCTTACAAAATATTTATACTTTAAAAGATATGATGCAAAATGTCTCCAAAAATCACTCGTGATTCGTGTCCTAAATTTTGACCCCTACCGAGCTTCCATACTAGATACTTCCGGAAACTATCCAAACTCCCAGTAACATGGGGACATGTCCTCTATCATCACTGAAAATTTCAGCGCTCTAGCTCAAGCCGTTTTCGAGAAAATGAACGGACAAGGAGGTCCTCTGAATTTTGATAAAAGGGCGATAACTCTAGACCGGAAGTGATTTTCACAAAATCCTTCAGCCGGTATAAACTTCAGATTATCCTACAACATCTCTGAAAATTTGAAGCAAATCCATCCAACCATCTCTGAGAAATCTTCTGCACAAAATTTGTGCAGAAAAAAAGAATAATAATAATAATAAGAAAAGTGAAAAAGAAACATAAGAATAATAGAAGGGTCTTCCGCTGAAGACGGAAGACCCTAATAATAATAGGGAAAAAGAAACCGAACGAAAACAACAAGGTCTTCCGTTGGAAACGGAAGACCTTAACTAGAGCAAAGCTCGTTGCAAAGCAACGAATAGGTCTTCCGTCCAGTTTGATCGGAAGTAGCTTTTTTTTTACAAAAATGAGAAAAAATGCCTAAAAATGGTTCGACTCCTCTAAATCTATGTTAATTTATGCAAAAATAAGCTATTTTTGGCTACTTCCGGTTTGACCGGAAGTGAAGACCGGAATTTTTATGCTCCCAGAGACATATGTTACCCAAAAACTTGTCAAGAACGGCAAAAATACGCGTTTTCCGACTACTTCCGGTTTGGCCGGAAGTGACGAAGCCGGACGTATTTTGATGACTTCAATAGATTAAGCTTGGCATTTTGAACAACTTTGCTTCTTAGACGTATTACAAATTCTCAATACTTTTTGAGATATAAAGAAAAAACTTTCAGCCCCTCTAGTCCCTTAATTTTAGGGGCCAGCCCTTTTTTCGAGATATTATTTGAAAGATCTTGGAATTCTACACTTCTTTTGTTCTATATGTTTTAACAAAATATTTCCAGGTAAAAAGATATCGTAGAAAAGGTGGTAAAAAATTTGAAATTCGCGATAGGACTATTTTGGCGCCATACCGAGCGCCGACGTGCGGTACTTCAGATAAAAATGAAATAAATTTTACATATCTATAGACTTCGGACTCTCATACCTGAAATTTTCACGTTTCTATTTATAGCCATTTTTTAGAACGTTCGAGGACAATCTGACCCTTCAAAAATCATAAAATCGACAATATTTCCAAACCGGAAGTGACGTCATCAAATCGGAAAAAAATGCATAAGGTTCAAGTAATGTTACATAAGTCCTGAAAGTTTCATGGAAATCCATCAAGCCGTTTCCGAGAAATCGCGTGCACAAAATCGGTAAGAAAAAAAAGAATAATAACTAGAAAGTCTGCTATTGCAAGCAATAGCATATGTCGCCCCGTACTGGACAAGACTTTCATTTTTATCATCACTAAAACAATGGTCCATTAGCTAAGCTTGGACAACCATCGAGTCGTATTAGTCCTTTCCGTTGGAAACGGAAGACCTTAATTGGGTACATCCCATTTTATTTTTAGAATCGGTAGGAGAAGAAAGTAGTGCAGGAAAATTACAAGTTCTTAAATTTGCAGAATTGCATAAAAGAAATTGGGCAGATGTACTGAACTGAGCCTCATACTTGTTAATTGGCAGTATCTTTCCTATCATAAAAGCTTGGGAAATGTAATCTATGAAGAAGATCAGCCGAATTATTTTGTGTATAGTAATGCCAGTGAGAACTCTGAAATTTCCCTCTTTCACTTTCATTTTAGAGGTTCTACCGAAAAACGAATCTGACATGCCACCATCAAATCGAGTATTTCTGCATTGCAGAGAGCTGATGTATGTTATGAGATGATAAATCATGTGTAACTTTCTCAGTTTAGCGGAATCATGAACATTTTCGGCGAGATGAATGTTCTGTATACAGTGGTGATCAAGAATTCGCGAACCTTCAGTAGCGGATCAACAGATTTTTGAATGAATAAAAACTATGAAAATGACGTACCAATTTTTTAATTTATACTTGCACTATCTAATGAAATGAATAATATACAAGTGATAGATATACAAGAAAACGCGAAATGATAATAAATGCAGCTGACAATCGTTATTTTTTTTATATAGATAAAATAAAATATTTATAAATTCAAGAGACAAAACAGGAGGAGAATGAATGATGGCAAAATATCACATGACGGGAACTGAATTTTATGAATGAAGATTTTAAAAAGTTACTTGTAAGTTGTATATGTTATATCTGTGTATTCTACCTGGCTGTGTGCTTCAAAAGGGGGGGGGGGTCGTCTTGAACATAGTAAATAGCCATAACGTTTGAACGGTAAGTACTAGGGCTTTCGTATTTCAAATATGTAATCCTTGTGAAAAGAACTTTTATTGGATACGACGAACTTTGACCCTTTGACCTGGACCTTGGAGAACACATGTGTACATCTGAATCTTTTTTTCTGTTTCGTTTCTATGGCAACTGTGAGCGACTCATTACAATTATTTTGAAAGTAGAAATCACTTTGACACATTGCAAGGAATAAACATTGAAAGTTTCAAAACGATTGCCTGAGTAGTTATTGAGAAAATCGAAATTAAAGAATTTTAACTCTCACCTGGTTTCCATGGCAATAATCAATTATTTGAAAATTTCAAATGCGTAGTACACAACTACAGATACTAATCCTTAAAATAAGAAAAGTTTCATGACGAGCGTTTAAGGGACCAGAGAGAACACTCTCGGACAAAATTTGTCGCTTTTTACAGGTTTCCATGGCAACGGTAGACATATTGGAACTGAATGACCTCACTGCACAACTACAACCAGTGATCGTCCTTTGAGGAAAGTTTCAGGAAGATTGTCCCAGCCATCTCCGAGAAACAGCCTGGATAAAAAAAACATGCGTACAATATCAATATGTCGTCCCCGACTTCGTTCGGGGCGACATAATAACTCCTGAATTTTTCTCATCAATAACTCCTGAATTTTCCCCTTCAGTTCGAGTATTTCTGCATTGCAGAGAGCTGATGTATGTTATGAGATGATAAATCATGTGTAACTTTCTCAGTTTAGCGGAATCATGAACATTTTCGGCGAGATGAATGTTTTGTATACAGTGGTGATCAAGGCTTCGCGAACCTTCAGGGGCGGATCAAAAGATTTTTGAATGAATAAAAACTATGAAAATGACGTACCAATTTTTTAATTTATACTTGCACTATCTAATGAAATGAATAATATACAAGTGATAGATATACAAGAAAACGCGAAATGATAATAAATGCAGCTGACAATCGTTATTTTTTTTATATAGATAAAATAAAATATTTATAAATTCAAGAGACAAAACAGGAGGAGAATGAATGATGGCAAAATATCACATGACGGGAACTGAATTTTATGAATGAAGATTTTAAAAAGTTACTTGTAAGTTGTATATGTTATATCTGTGTATTCTACCTGGCTGTGTGCTTCAAAAGGGGGGGGGTCGTCTTGAACATAGTAAATAGCCATAACGTTTGAACGGTAAGTACTAGGGCTTTCGTATTTCAAATATGTAATCCTTGTGAAAAGAACTTTTATTGGATACGACGAACTTTGACCCTTTGACCTGGACCTTGGAGAACACATGTGTACATCTGAATCTTTTTTTCTGTTTCGTTTCTATGGCAACTGTGAGCGACTCATTACAATTATTTTGAAAGTAGAAATCACTTTGACACATTGCAAGGAATAAACATTGAAAGTTTCAAAACGATTGCCTGAGTAGTTATTGAGAAAATCGAAATTAAAGAATTTTAACTCTCACCTGGTTTCCATGGCAATAATCAATTATTTGAAAATTTTAAATGCGTAGTACACAACTACAGATACTAATCCTTAAAATAAGAAAAGTTTCATGACGAGCGTTTAAGGGACCAGAGAGAACACTCTCGGACAAAATTTGTCGCTTTTTACAGGTTTCCATGGCAACGGTAGACATATTGGAACTGAATGACCTCACTGCACAACTACAACCAGTGATCGTCCTTTGAGGAAAGTTTCAGGAAGATTGTCCCAGCCATCTCCGAGAAACAGCCTGGATAAAAAAAACATGCGTACAATATCAATATGTCGTCCCCGACTTCGTTCGGGGCGACATAATAATAACTAGAGCAAAGCTCGTTGCAAAGCAACGAGTAGGTCTTCCGTCCTTTTTTGACCGGAAGTGCCGGAAGTGACATCAAAAAAGAAAGCAATGATCAATGTCGTCTCCATTGACTATTTAATTTCAATTTTGCATCAAAAACCTTCAAAATTAGCTATTTTTGGCTACTTCCGGTTTGACCGGAAATGACGCTGACGGACGAAAAATTAATTGTTATGCTCCCAGAGACATATTTTATCCAAAAACTTGTCAAGAACGGCAAAAATACACGTTTTCCGACTACTTCCGGTTTCGCCGGAAGTGACGACGCCGGACGTATTTTGACAACTGCAGTAGATAAAGCTTGACATTTTGAACAACTTTGCTTCTTTGACGATTTACAAATTCTCAATACTTTTTGAGATATAAGGAAAAAACTTTCGGCCCCTCTTGGCCCCTCATTTTAGGGGCCAGCCCCTTTTGCAATATATCATTTGAAAGATCTTGGAATTCTACACTTCTTTTGTTCTATATGTTTTAACAAAATGTTTCCAGGTAAAAAGATATCGTAGAAAAGGTGTTCAAAAATTTGAAATTCGCGATACGACTATTTTCGGGCCATAGCGAGCGCCGACGTACGTCACTTCCGATAAAAATGAACTACGTTATACATATCTATAGACTTTGGTCTATCATACCTGAAAGTTTCATGTTTCTATCTTAAGCCATTATTGAGAAAGTCTGGAGACAACATGACCCTTCAAAAATCATAAAATCGACAATATCTCCAAACCGGAAGTGACGTCATCAAATCGGAAAAAAATGCATGAGGTTCAAGTAATGCTATATAAGTCCTGAAAGTTTCATGGAAATCCATCGAGCCGTTTTCGAGAAATCGCGTGCACAAAATCGGTAAGAAAAAAAAGAATAATAACTAGAAACGATCTCGTTGCGAGCAACGAGAGGTCTTCCGTCCGATTCAGGAAAAGAACCTAAAATCGAGCTGAAAAAGTGATAAAAAAAAATTTGGTCACAAAGAGGATTGAACCCAGGTCGCCAGCGTGAAAATCCAACGCGCTTTTTTCCTCTTTATTCCCAACACGCTTAAACTACGCGTTTGAGTCCACTGCTCTAAATGTACTTGAATATACTTCTTCAACAATACACCTGTCTAAGAATCACGAAAGGCGCGCCACTATTTATAATTTCGCGCCAAACGCCATAAGTTAATCTGCGCACCTTTTCTTTGGAATGTTTCATTAAATAGGTGTGATAGCTTCAATAGAATAAAGAAAAAGGAACGTTCTTTAAGCCTAAATTTCGAGGTTTAGAAAGTGTATTTAACAGATTGTACATATTCTTTATCTAATATAGGTAAGTAACACAAAAGAAGTGAAATTGTAATCATTTTAAACTTTTTTTTAAATTACCCGTTTATCCCCAAAGTGAAGTAACCCGATTCTTTACACCTTCATGAAAAGGTAGAAATGGTTCGATGAAAGACATGTCTCGCCCTTCGACGGTCAAGGAATCAGATTTCATTTCTGTTCAATGTTCAATGTTCAACTTTAAATATTTTTGAGAAAAGAATGTTAATATAAACTCCATTAGACGATCTTATTTAAAAAAAGGTTTTCTTATTTCTGTCTTTTGTATTAGTTTAATATGACTCAAGTGTGCATGGGAAACACAGTGGTTACGTTTGTGAAAAACTAATAAATTTTGAATACTGCTCTAAATATAGTTATGTATACAGTACACCTGCAACAGTACACCTGTCTAAGAATCATAAAAGGCGGGCCACTATTCATAATCTGGCGACAAATACCACGAGTAAATATTCGTGCCTATATCCTTTGGACTGATCTATCAAATAGGTGTGATAGCTTCAATGAAATTAAATATTAAATAAAACAACTTCTTATCGCCTTTATTTTATTTCGACGTTAAGAAAGTAAATTTAACACATTGCACACACGTATCTAGCCCAATTACACTAAAGCAGTAAAACGGAAATTAAATTTTAAGATTGTCACTGAATTGCAGCGTACTACTAGGTGAAAGTCCACGTAGTTTTTTTACTTTTCATGTATCATTTAGTCAAACGCTCAGCTGCCTCCATATTGCAGCGTACTACTAGGTGAAAGTCCACGTAGTTTTTTTTACTTTTCATGTATCATTTAGTCAAACGCTCAGCTGCCTCAGTAAACCCCTACTCGCGAAATGGCGGAGTTGACAGAGACAGCCGCCATCTTGGGTCCGCTTCAGATTTTCAAATATTAATATCTAGAGTTCTGATTAACCAATATCCAAACAACTTATATAGTAAGCATCGATCAAAGGGTCTCTATTATCATTCCAAAAATAAACAAAAAATGTTGAAAAACAAAAAAGTTAGAAAATACGATTTTTTCAATTCGCTTCTCCTAACGACAGGAAGTACTGACGACGAACAAAGTGTCGCGTCCTGGATGATAGATATCACGATCTATAATCCCTGAAAGTTTCATGTTGATATCTTTTACCGATTTTGAGTTTAATCGCGGACAAAATGTCATTTTAATTTCAGGAAATTGTCCGTAACTTAGCACCGGAAGTGAGTTTCCAAATTTTCTCTCGGATATACAAAATTCATGTTACGACACATCTTTTCTGAAAATTTCACGTCATTCCATCCAGTAGTCTTCGAGAAATCGCGTGCACAAAATTAGAAAGTCAAAAAAATAATAAAAAGAATAATAATAATAACTAGATGCGATCTCGTTGCGAGCAACGAGAAGGTCTTCCGTCCGAGTTGTAGAGATATAATTAAACGAGCAATATCTGAAAATTATAATTTTCGATGAAATTCATCAAAAGCAGGAATTTATCGTAATATCCGATTATCGTATTATCGGAATGACTAATACAGCGTAAAATAGAATTCCGGTTAATCTGATCGACTTATATACCGACAAATAGGAATGTTCTAGAATAATGACGTCACATGCGCAATTTGGATGCGCGTACGGTTCAAATATTCAAAATGGAGGATATCAATATATAAACTGTCATATCATTGGTTGACCAATCACAGCCATCGTTAAATGTCCACCATTGTAACTAAATATAAGTTGTTTACTTCTAAAACGCGAGGACATGTTCTGTCAAAACAGAATGCTTATAGATATGAGCTAATAGTTTCTGAATTAGTGCATTAAAAATCACAAGAAATATACCGTTGGAAACCTCTCAAAAAGATCTATATGATAGACTGATCTATCGAACAGGTGTGATAGCTTCAATGAAATTAAATATTAAATTAAACAACTTCTTATCGCCTTTATTTGTTTCGACGCTAAGAAAGTAAATTTAATACATTACACACACTTATCTACCACAATTACACTAAAGCAGTAAAACGGAAATTAAGTTTTAAGATTGTCAGTGAATTGCAGCGTACTGAAGGGTGAAAGTCCATGTAGTTTTTTTACTTGTCATGTATCATTTAGTCAAACGCTCAGCTGCCTCCATAAACCCCTACTCGCGAAATGGCGGAGTTGACAGAGACAGCCGCCATCTTGGGTCCGCTTCAGATTTTCAAATATAAATATCTAGAGTTCTGATTAACCAATGTTCAAACAAATTATATAGTAAGCATTGATCAAAGGGTCTCTATTATCATTCCAAAAATGAATAAAAAATGTTGAAAAACAAAAAAGTTGAAAAATACGATTTTTTCAATTTGCTTCTCCTGACGACAGGAAGTATAGACGACGAACGAAATGTCGCGTCCTGGATGATAGATATCACGATCTATTATCCCTGAAAGTTTCATGTTGATATCTTTTACCGTTTTTGAGTTTAATCGCGGACAAAATGTCATTTTAATTTCAGGAAATTGTCCGTAACTTGGCACCGGAAGTGAGTTTCCAAATTTTCTCTCGGATATAATAAATTCATGTTACAACACATCTGTCCTGAAAATTTCATGTAATTCCATCCAGTAGTCTTTGAGAAATCGCGTGCACAAAATTAGAAAGTCAAAAAAATAAGAAAAATAATAATAATAATAACTAGATGCGATCTCGTTGCGAGCAACGAGAAGGTCTTCCGTCCGAGTTGTAGAGATATAATTAAACGAGCAATATCTGAAAATTATAATTTTCGATGAAATTCATCAAAAGCAGGAATTTATCGTAATATCCGATTATCGTATTATCGGAATGACTAATACAGCGTAAAATAGAATTCCGGTTAATCTGATCGACTTATATACCGACAAATAGGAATGTTCTAGAATAATGACGTCACATGCGCAATTAGGATGCGCGTACGGTTCAAATATTCAAAATGGAGGATATCAATATATAAGCTGTCATATCATTGGTTGACCAATCACAGCCATCGTTAAATGTCCACCATTGTAACTAAATATAAGTTGTTTACTTCTAAAACGCGAGGACATGTTCTGTCAAAACAGAATGCTTATAGATATGAGCTAATAGTTTCTGAATTAGTGCATTAAAAATCACAAGAAATATACCGTTGGAAACCTCTCAAAAAGATCTATATGATAGACTGATCTATCGAACAGGTGTGATAGCTTCAATGAAATTAAATATTAAATTAAACAACTTCTTATCGCCTTTATTTGTTTCGACGCTAAGAAAGTAAATTTAATACATTACACACACTTATCTACCACAATTACACTAGAGCAGTGAAACGGAAATTAAGTTTTAAGATTGTCAGTGAATTGCAGCGTACTGAAGGGTGAAAGTCCATGTAGTTTTTTTACTTGTCATGTATCATTTAGTCAAACGCTCAGCTGCCTCCATAAACCCCTACTCGCGAAATGGCGGAGTTGACAGAGACAGCCGCCATCTTGGGTCCGCTTCAGATTTTCAAATATAAATATCTAGAGTTCTGATTAACCAATGTTCAAACAAATTATATAGTAAGCATTGATCAAAGGGTCTCTATTATCATTCCAAAAATGAATAAAAAATGTTGAAAAACAAAAAAGTTGAAAAATACGATATTTTCAATTTGCTTCTCCTGACGACAGGAAGTATAGACGACGAACGAAATGTCGCGTCCTGGATGATAGATATCACGATCTATTATCCCTGAAAGTTTCATGTTGATATCTTTTACCGTTTTTGAGTTTAATCGCGGACAAAATGTCATTTTAATTTCAGGAAATTGTCCGTAACTTGGCACCGGAAGTGAGTTTCCAAATTTTCTCTCGGATATAATAAATTCATGTTACAACACATCTGTCCTGAAAATTTCATGTAATTCCATCCAGTAGTCTTTGAGAAATCGCGTGCACAAAATTAGAAAGTCAAAAAAATAAGAAAAATAATAATAATAATAATAAGAAACAATAGAATCACTATAAGGTCTTCCGTGAAGACGGAAGACCTTAATAAGAAACAATAGAATCACTATAAGGTCTTCCGTGAAGACGGAAGACCTTAATAATAATAATAATAAGAAACAGTAGAATCACTATAAGGTCTTCCGTGAAGACGGAAGACCTTAATAATAAAAGTGAAAAAGAAACCTAAGAATAACAAGAAGGTCTTCCGCTGAAGACGGAAGACCTTAATAATAAAAGTGAAAAAGAAACCTAAGAATAACAAGAAGGTCTTCCGCTGAAGACGGAAGACCTTAATAAAGGGGAAAAAGAAACCGAAGAATAATAGAAGGGTCTTCCGCTGAAGACGGAAGACCCTAATAAGAAACAGAGTAAAAACAATATGTTCCCCAACTTCGTTTGGGGAACATAATTAGCTTAGATGACTAACAGCAACTTAATAGATAGGTGTATGAGTCATATCAGTGGAAAAAATTTGACCCCTATTCTTTTTTTTAGTGAGTTTAGTTACAATGTATGTATTTTTATCTATAGAGGGATCCTTAAAAATTTCCGCCTATTATCTTACTTTTGCAGACATAGAAAGTAAACATGTTGTCAAAGATGTAGCTAATTTTATTTTTTTTTCTTCCGTTTAAGTATATTTATATTCTATTATATATCACTATTTTCCTTCAACGGGCTTCAATTAGAAATTTTTTCTAATTATATATTTTAATTTGCACATAATGATTATTAACTTTTATTTTCTTTCATAGTTTGATATAATATTTTTTAATTTTCTGAAAATCATTTCTGTCTGTCCGTCGGTCTGCCCGTCTGTATAATTTCTGTAAATCTGTAACACTAATACATGTATTAGTCTTTTAGTTTCTGCTCGATATAGCTGTAGAACGGTAGCGTTACGGTTTGATACATGAGTCTTCGGCCATAATGCAATTGATACCCTAATGCAAAAAACAAGTAATTTACGGCGCAATTAAAAAAAAACATTCTTGAATCAACCTGTAAATGTTTTCCACCTTCCAACTCTTTATAATCGTCTCATAGCCGATAAACTACATTTGTAGCTTAAAGCTGATATGAACTCTTGAATATGTCTTATTTTTCATCTTTGTATGACTTACTACATTCCTGCACGCCTTAAATTTTTCCACCATACTTTTTTCGGTTCCGTCGTATATGGCTGCATTTCATTTCCGGAATTTTTGGTAATTATCAATATTTCATTTCCGACATTTTTTAGTTTTCATTTCCGACATTTTTTTCTTTTCATTTCCGACATTTTCAAATACATAAGTAATACCTATAGTAACAAATTTGATAACTTTACTTATGAAAAATTCAAAGAAATAAATGATAAATAATTCATTGAAATCCAATTTTGTAAATCTATCAGTGACCTGGAGATAAGAATGATGCTGTCACTGACATTTAATTTCGTGCATATTAAATATGGTGAACAAATTTTTATGTTCATTAGAGTCTTTTACCTTGACTTAGTGCTACATGTATGCATACATGTATAGATGTTTTTTATGAATATTTTGGCATAAATACTTTTAAAATTCCATTTTCTTTTACTGAGAAAACATTGAATTGCCGCACAGGTAAATTCCTGTAATGAAAAAAAAAATTGTCGGAAATGAAAACAAAAAATGTCGGAAATGAAATTAAAAAATGTCGGAAATGCTATGCATATTTCCGGAAATGAAATGCAGCGTCGTATATAGGGTGTGTTCCCGTTTTGCACACATTTGATAATTAGTTATACAATAGGTGTGAAGTGTGTTTTGAAAGCAATTATAGTCTGATTTTTGATTTAGATTTACCTGTGTTTACCTGATTTAGCTTAATGTATTCTGAAGAGGTTTAATGCAATTTTATAAGCATTAAAATTCTTTATATATTTATGGGAAAATATTTGATTTAAATGGATAAATTATTAATATTTATCTAATATTATAAATTAATTAAGTCCAATTTCTGTAAAAAGATACTTTTCAATCTTGATAAAATTCTAATGTGGCAATTGTATTATGATGCTCATGAAATTTATCAATAAATAAATATGAAATACATTTACTTTGTATTTATTCTCATTCTCTTATTTTTTCACTAGAAGTTCACCTTTCACATACTTTCTATGTATGGTATAGACTATAGCAATTAAGTAATTATCTCACCTGACCCATGAAATAGACTTAGACTTAAGTCAAATTTTCAAATGCCTATGAAATGTTTATTGATTATTGAATTGATCTGAAAAATCGCAGCTAAGAACATGTTTTTGAATCAAATTTTAAACACATTTCATTTTTGATCCGTTTGCCTTATCTAAAATAAAAGTACAGTCATTTAGGGTATTCGAATCACCTTTTACATTTTGACTGCAGATAATTTTATTAAAAACTTTTCACTTGGTTGTTTGGTATCAAAGGAAAGCCAATTTATTGAAAAATCAGAATTACTTTATAGAACGAGTCTATCTTCGATACAGCGACCTTGACGGGGGTTATATTTGGATCACCTTTTTAGTGTATTGCGAATCACTTCCGAGTATTTCGAATCACCTGGTAAATGGGTTGAAAACGGTTAGATAACATCATCATAATTGATGGACTAGTTAGTATTGTTTATAAAAAGCTCCAAGAATAAAAAAATTAAAATTTTCTTGATTTTTCTTTTTTTTTGAAAGTTATTAACACCCCCCTCTTTATTCGCACTATAAAACAGCTTTTCAGAAGCGGATCATGCAGAAAAACAATTATTACCAAAGAGTAGGGGTTTCAGAAATTACATGACTGTAAATAAATGTCTTGTAAATATAATTATGTATTTTTTTTGCCCCTGTGATTTTTTTTCTCTGCAAAACTATTAACATTGAAAATATCATAATTTTACGAATCGGCTACCCCCAAAAAAGATCATATATACATGTAATGATGATGATGATGATAAAAGAAATGTTTGAAAAGGAATAAAAACTAGCTCTTATTTAGATATACGTATCACAATTATTAAATATGACATAAATCACTGCACACAATTGTACGTGCAAAGTGTACATATAAAATTATATATGTGTACATGTATCATGTGTATATGCGTGCAAGTCCATATTTAAACATGTTGATAAAAGGATCAACACTGGTCAAGCTACTCATTAACTCTTCACAGCTTTTCCATTTCATAATTTTCATAGGTCCCTTGCATGTAAAGAAAACCAATTTTTTCGGGCATATAACAAGTATGCAGCGTGTGCAATTTCTTCAGTTGCGGTCATGCACATACGTGATTCGAAATACCCCCAAATTGTAAGGGGCTACAAATGCGGTTGTAACATATACATTTTTGAGATGTAATAAAAAATTATTAATGCTCATAAAAGCTCATAAAATTGCCGTTCTATCAATACCTAATATGTTAGGTTTCATCCACCAACAATGCCAC
>NW_026927104.1:0-28876 GCF_032062105.1 Saccostrea cuccullata | reverse complement strand
TGCTTGTAACACAGAAAGCTGTTTTTGCAGTGAAATGTGTTATGCTGGCTCTGAAATATCTATTAAATCATTTCTTATGAATTCTATCAACAACGTGGGACAAATATAGTAAATATATTCTGAAAATCTGGGAAAAAATTGAGCCAACTTTAACGTAAAATTGACACTTTTTAGTAATATCTGAAAATTTACATCATATACCCCCACTTTTGAAGTTCTTTTCTAAATATTCAAGATAACTTTGACCTATTTGCTTAAAATCAGAAAAAAAGTTTTAGACTTTAAAATAATTTTCTAGCTTATCAAATTTTCAATGCCAGAAAAATCACATTTTAATAGTGCAGAAAGGTCAAATAATTGATTATGCGTAGCAATTTGCATATTTTTCTTAATCACAATTTTAAAGTGTCTCTTTTTCAAGCAGACTAAGAGTTCATTTTGTTTCATGCTTTAATTGGATAAAAATATTGGAGGGAAAACGTCGAAAATGTAATTTTTAATCAAGACACAAATTTCAGTGCAAAAAGGTCATTTTAAGTATGCTGTAGCACCAAAAGAAGCATATTTACCCCATTTTTAAATCTGAATTTAAATTATGCTATGTATATAGAAACTAAAAATATACTTGTTAAAAAAAGTTTAAGACTTTAAATATCAGGATCGAACGTCGTTAAATAACATACAATCAATCACTACATCTTGATTAAGAAATAACAAAAATATCCGTAGACAATCTAAGGTAAAATAGAGTAATATGGACAGTTTTGTAAGCGTCTAAAGTATGAACTAAAATAAAGGTAAATCCTGGATTTTCAAAAAAATCTTTTCAGATTGTTTTGATTTATCTTTTAAGATTTATTTTAATTGGTGGTTTGCATGGTATGGAAAAAAGGATATTGTTCGGGTTTTTTGTTGTTTAAATCGTGCCAGGTACTCTTTTGCATAAGACGTTGACGGTAATGGTTGCGGAAAAATAAACTTTATATGAGATGTATCTTTATAGGTGGACTTCGTTGATAGCGACGTCAGTGCTATCATATTCTACCAGGAAGAATTTGATAATTAATCCTGTATATTTCTAAATATATGAAAATTATTCATTATTGCAAAATTTAACGAGAAGAAACACTCACGAAGCAAATTACTCGGTTTTATTTTTATGATACGAAAACCAATGTGAATAAAAATAAATCAGTTGCAAATCATTGTTTTTGCGATTTGACGTAGGAGAGTCATTTCGCGATGGAAAGCACTTGCGAATATTAAATATTATCATACCATATTATGAATATTCCACACAACGCATTATCTAACTGGTTCTAGGTTTTCACGTGATGGGGCCGTAAAACTTCATATTTCACGGCCGTCGGCATGCTTTTCATCATATTCACTTCTTCGGATACTTAGTGCATTGTGCCAAAGGGTTTTAGTATTTTTACGTTTAAAAAAGAAAGTGAATTTGAGAACTGTGCCGAATTAGAAAGTTTATGCTTATTTTGAAGGCTTTGCTTGTTCCGATATAATAAACGATTCATTGCATGAATGTTGGAGAAACATGAAGACTTATTCAGCCAAGAAAAATAATATTCCCCTAAGTTTCACTTATTCAGCCAAGAAATATCATATTTTGATTGTTATACTTGACTTTTCTTGGCTGAATAAGACTTCATATTTCCCTCACCATCATGCAATAATCTACAGTATCAGGATATATATTACGATAATGATGTTTACTGCAGGTCCATGTTCATTGTTCATCGTATTTATTAATTGTTTACTTTCAATGAATAATTCAATAGCACACATATTGCGTCAACATTTTACAGTGTTACAAAGTCACAAAAAATAGATACTAAAGTCAATATGAGTTTTCTAAAATATACAAAAAATATAGCTATTGGTCTATCCATAAAAGTAAAGCAATCACCATTAAGTTGTCATCAAATACAATTTAAACAAGTGTATGATTATTTTTCCTTCAGAAATGTTCAGCATTGTAGAATTGAAATGACAATCTCTGGATCGGGACATTTCCTCGCGATAATAGGTAAAAAAAATATGTTTTTTTTTTATCTTTTATTAAAATCATAACAGGTTACAAATATATCACAATATCAATATTAACACAAAAAATCAGCTAAATCATGATAAATATTACTTCTAATCAAACCAGGTTTTCTAAGGACATCATTTTGAATATGAAGCATAGATTTCAGTCTAAGTAGAAGATTTTTCTCTGAGAATATTTCATTTTGTAGTCTTCATTTCATCTAACTTATATTTATACATCTTAAAGCTAATAAATGCTATCAAATTATTAAAAAGCAAATTTTTCCAGTAAAATTAATTTCCAAGTAATGTCATATTTTAGAAAAATACCCACTTTTTCGCATATAGGTTTAATAATTTTACAATCAAACAATGAATGTTTCATATCATCTTCAATTTTACAATTTTCACATAAAGGAAAAATATCTTTGTTCCATTTGCTTACAGCGACATTGTTATTCAAAATACTATGTAATAATTCATAATTAAATTCTGATATTCTCTTCTCATATACGAGGGTTGTCCCGTAAAATCTTGGACAAAGCATTTTTCTCGAAAAATAATGGACGTAATAAGCTGAAATTTTCAGTGAATGCTTATCTATCATATTAAAGTTAATTATAATGTTTAGGATAAAATATACACAAAAATATAGATTTTATAATTCTTGAATGTGTATAGGGTAAGGCCCTACGGCGCACGGTCAAAAAACGAAGGTTTTATAAGAGAATACAGGAGTATTGATTAGAAACAAAAGATTTAAATATTTAAGATTTAGGGTAAAAATTATCCTTATGCAATTCCACAGCTTATTTTGTTGTCTTCATAAAATTTTCAATGCATTTGGTCAATTTTTGACAGTTTCCTGAACATTTGAAATTGGAAAATGGTAAACACAACACACGAAAAATGGTGACGTTTGGTAACGTTACGGCACACCAGAGATCAGTTTGCTATGATTTAGATGGTGTATTAACGCCTTATAAAATTTTAAATGAATTGGAAGAGAAAAAAATCCCCCTTCAAAAATGCAAAATCTTTAGTATATGAATAAGACGGGAGTTTTTTGAGCAAAGTCTTTCTTGATCGAGTCCCGAGGTAGTACAAGACATGCAGACAAATTTACAACTGTAATGTCTAAAGACGTTGTCAATATTGACCGCGTCAATATAAGATTGTCTATTACTTGAATGATGTTGGAATATTGTCCGTATCTTACTAATAAATAATCAGAAGATCGTACATTTATGCCAGATTGGTTCCTCAGTTGATTATGGAGACTTAAGTATGTGTTTCAATGAAATTTCGAAATTTAAGTGGGACTTATTCAACTTTAGTTTTAGTGCAAAAATGAAACGAGGTACCAGACGCTGTTTTAGGCACTTTGACGTTATCATCCGTGCGCCGTAAGGCGATACAATACATAATATTTAATCTCATAATTCCTTTCTTTATGCATATATCTATTTGAAATTAGCTATATTTATTCAGAAAATATGTGCTAAGAAGAAGTGAAAATTTCAGAACGCAGTGATAATTATTATTCATGCAAGACAACTTGTGGATGATTTTACGGGACAACCCTCGTACATTTAAGATCTTGTTTCTATAAATATTTTTCCATAAACAAACACCCTGAACATTAAATGTGTTTGTCCATTTCTTTTCCAACAAAGGTTTCTGAAATTTCATATCAATAAAAATTGCGTAATAAAAATTGCTTCTTATCTCTTGTATTGATTTTACAACATTATGTTTAAATAAAAAATGTACATTTGGTTTTACATTCACATATTTCGCATAACAGTCAAAATTTTGTTTATAATCTCTAACAGCTTTTTTACGCATAAAATATTCACATAATATATTATTCTTTCTATTCAATTTGTTATAGAAATAACTAATATCATACTTTTCACCTGATTCGTCAAATATATCTTTAATATATAAAACTTTGCTTTTTATTCACTCTTTGAAACACATGGGTTTTAAATTAAAATGAAAACAAGTATTATTCCATAAAAATTCATTTAAGAACTGGTCTCTATTTAAATTATTAACATTTCTTTGCATTTTACATCTGTTAAATTCTGCGAATACATTGCCGTAAAATTTCGGCAGATTTAACATTTTGAAAAACTCGGATTCAAAGTTACACTCCGTAGTTTTGATAATATCAAATACTGTAATATTGTGTTGTTGCAAAATACCTTTGAGAACCCAGTGTGTAACACTTTCTGTATTAACTATTCTGCTAATGCACGACGCCTTTGCGGCATGAAATTTGCTTTCAACATCAATTATTCCGATTCCACCGTTCTCAACATTACCAATAAGAGTATATCTTTTAATCCTATCTCTTTTCTTCCAAATAAAATTATATATGACCTTTGAAACATTTTGATAAAGTCGACATTTGGATTTTGTAAAACGAAGGCATTATATGATATCTAAGAAAATATGTTAAATCATAAACTATTTGGCTCATGGTTCAAAATGATATAAGCATTATCATGCTATAAAAATTGGCTTCATCCCTTTTACTAGACGAACCTTAAAGATTATGTGGCCTCTTAAATGGTGAAAACTCAATGTGAGATGTGTTGGCTGCAAAAGTGATCTCTTTTATTAAAATGATGTTTCCCAAAGCATTTTTCAAATAAACCTTTCCTTAAAAAATGCTAGAAAACATTTTTAAAAAATACTGGCAACAAACAAACACCTTAGCGACATTCCATTTAATTTTTTTTTTTAACTTTTAATTAAAATTCATCAACCAGATTTCATCTTATACAAAAGGTATTAACAAAATGCTGTGGGGTTATTCAAATACGCTACTAAGATTAAAGTTTAAAACCCCGTCATCATTTTTTTTTAAGATCTTGCCCTATGTGTTTTTGAGCCAAATTACAGATTTCATGTACATTAATATTGAATCCAAGATCAAATATCTAGGCCAGCTTATTTATGGTATGCCTTTGAATAAATATTCTTTTAAAGATATTAATGATGATTATATTATACCGGATGATCTTTCAAAAATCTTAACATATAACATACTACCTTCTGCGAAGGCTTTCTTTTTAAATAAGTCTGCCGTAATCCAATAAGATGAATTTTGACTTTGTATTGTTAAGAGGATTATGTAAAATATTGAAGGGACAAATAGACAGGGGAGGTTTAATGTGTCGATGAAACAAGATGAGGGCAGTTGCATCATTTCAACACCAGATCTAAAGATATGGTTCACAGATTGTGATAAACCCGCAGAATCCATATGTGCAACAGATTTGTTGGAACTTGAAGAACAATTTAAAAAGGAACGACTTACTCAGAAAAAGGTAACGTGTTCTTTTTAAATACAATACTATATTTTGCAGTGTGGTTGCTTTCATTCAAATTATTGATATTACAAATAAAAACAATGTGTGACCAAAAACAAACCTGAAGCGTTTCTTTTGAAAAAATAAGTTACTGTAGTGCAAGCAACATATAAGCAGCAGAATATCTGATTTAACACTCCATTTGAGACCTAAATGAGACATTAAAAATAAAAATGCTAAAATGCTTGGGCTGTCAAGTGATTTTCAGCAAATGTAGTCCCGAGTGCAACAACAATGAACAGATACTGTGATATTTTTCAATTGTTTTTTTTTATTTTTCGGATACGTTTTGATTTATTTTCCAGTTATGTTTCTTAGCACGGTTCTATTTTTTTGCAAGAGGCGATGCAGAAATGAACACAATTATTTGTAAGTGTTTTTACTTGTTTTTTTCACGTTTTGTACATGAAAACGTAATATTGGGAATACATTTTAATTATTGGTGGAAGGTACATTGGTTTGTAAATTTTATTTTAACTGAATATCAACCGATTTCAAATTTAGATTGATAAAGTTGAATCATAAGTTTGGCTTTTATGTGATAAAAAATATCTATCACACATAGATTGAATACGAAGAGTTCTCTTCTTTATAATTATAGTGACTCCAAGGATAGGACAAACTCCATTTATCGCCAATCTTCTGATGCAGCATCAACCAAAATATGAATCCTCATTTCTAAATACATATCATAAGGTAAGATGAAAGTGTCTCAACATTCGTCAATTTTTTGGATATACCTTTGAAATGCATAGAGATAACGTAATGCCATAGAGTTCAGAAGTCAATGCAAACAATACAAACCAAAAACAAAGCAAACTCTGACATCTTACACATGAGAGGTGGGATCAGGGGCCAAAAAGGACTAGTATTCTCTGCATACTGGGCATACCTGTTTTGACCTCCTTTAGATGTACTGCGCATTAACAGTTAAAGATGAAATGATACTTGTAATCAGGTTTTTTTTTTGCTTAATTTTGCCCTCATATCACATAATTTAATAGGAATATGTCACAAGTATCAAGTTAATAAATGACAGAAGTGCTTTCTGAAATAAGATGAAATGTCAGATGTATGTCAGACGGTAAATTTCTTAAATCATGAACAATAGAAAAATAAATTGATATCTTGGTACATTGGTTCATAAAATTGAAACATAATCATTGGAACATTTTTAAGACCTCTTAAGTTTATGCAACAAATACATGTTGTGTTTCCCCAATTTAAACTGTTTTAAAAAAAACCTTACACATCTCTCTCAATATTATCAAGGTCAGGTAAGTTTAAAATTAAATGGAAAGATCATAGTGATATTGAAGTAAATTTTAATTAGCTTTTTATCATTAGTCTATTTTTATAAGAATGAAGAGAATATGGAACGTGGCATAGGTGAATAAGAACTCCTTGGTTTAATAATTCAAATAGTAAAACAAAAATCACTTGAACTTATAACATTCCAAATAAATACAGCTCTTTTCCATTATAGGGTGACGTACTATGGTTTCCGTCTATGGACAGTTTAAATAACACTGAAAAAGTTAGTTATACCCTACATAATGAATCAACAAAAATGGTGTACATCTGGATTTCTAAAGAGGCGGTCCGATCTTTATTCAAAGGAGTTCAAACACATGGAATACTCCACTATAAGATCACCCCTGAAATGGTTAATGTTTTAGAATAATATAATTATGGTTCACCGTAATTGGTTTGCATCAAATATAGCCTCATATTGATCACTAACACTATGTTTTAAAAAAAAACACTAATAACTATTTTTTCAAACGCTTTATTCCAACAAGTCAATACATTTTGGATACTGAATAAAAGATACAGAATAAAAGTTTTGAAAGCTTATAATTTAAATATAAAATGTTAAGGAAAACACAAGCTACATATGTTGTTTAATAAAGATCGAGAGTTTTATATCTTGGAGTCAATGTGGTAAAAAGATTTTAATGCTCATTAACACGGTACAGTATTTTTTCTACTTTTACAAAAAAAAAATCATGCTATTAGTTTACTTTTTTCAGCTTACCCCCGACAATCCGGGACTAAATACTTCTTGCGCAGAGAAAGTTTGTGTCGGGCGTCTTGTACCAGAGGTTTGTTATTTACTTATTTACAGAGTAAAGTTTGTGTCAGGCGTCTCGTACCAGAGGTTTGTTATTTACTTATTTACAGAGTAAAGTTTGTGTCGGGCGTCTCGCACCAGAGGTTTGTTATTTACTTATTTACAGAGAAAGTTTGTGACGGGCGTCTTGCACCAGAGGTTTGTTATTTACCTATTTACAGAGAAAAATTGTGTCGGGCGTCTTGTACCAGAGGTTTGTTATTTACTTATTTACAGAGAAAGTTTGTGTCGGGCGTCTTGCACCAGAGGTTTGTTATTTACTTATTTACAGAGAAAGTTTGTGTCGGACGTCTTGTACCAGAGGTTTGTTACATGTATTTACTTTATTGCTCTTTTCAGAGAATCATTAACCCTCACTTTATACTTATTTGATAAATGTTTTCTTCTGAAAGCTCGAAGAGAAATATCCGAATCAATATATGGACTTGGACATCTACAGTTTGGAGACGCCAAATGTGACGTTTGAGAAGAATTTGGCGGTGATAAAATTCTATACAGTCATGTTTGCATACGTCCGGAATCCAGAAAGCAACATTTCTACACTGATTGCTAAACTTGATGGAGTAAGTTATATGTATCCAGGACAGGTTTCAAAAATAGATAAAAGTGCAAATATTTCGTTTTAGAAACAATAGGTAGATTATTTTCAAAACTCCCACTTCCATTACTTAAACTGATGAGCATTCGATAGTCTCAGAAAATGACAGAATATAATTTTTTGAAATTTTCATGTAAATATATGGTCTATATCCAGTACGTGTTTTTTTGTAATTAAAACTGATTCTTTTGCAGAATGCTGAGATGCGAATCAGAGTCTTTATGACCAATTCTACTTTTCAGGGGAAAATCGTTGCGTTTGAGTAAGTGTTTATTTAACAGATACTAACAAACTGATTAGGAGCTTTGTAAAGAAATAACATAATTAATACAATTGAGTAGCGAAACTCATTTATAGGAAATACAAAGGCAACATGCGCTTTGTTGGATTTGACAACAGGACTGCTTGCCTGAAACTTTTGGGTCGGTGGATACAGTTTTGTTAAAAGTGCGGTAAAAGGCAATTTACCCTAAAACACAGTCAATGATTTCGTTAAAAATTGTTTTTTTTTTTCAATATCTTACACTGACATTCGCATATACCTCACTGAGCAATTCATATATTTATTTTAGACCAGTCAGGAAAAACAAAACTTGAAATGATTGAATCTTAATATAAATGAATATTTGATAAAAGCTTTAACAATGCCCCTCGTGCTTTTTTGCAGTCCTATTTATCACGAGCAAAAACATATCGAAATTTTTCAGACTTGAAACTTGCACCAAACTGAAATTTCCACTACATAAAGCTTTCTGCAAAAAGTTAAGCATATAACACTAATTATAAACTTGACCTCAAACTTATATTACATAAATGTATATTTTTTGTTGTCTTTTTGTTTTTACAGGCCATTTCTAAAAAATGTGGAGACAACTGTCCATGGCTTTGATGTAAGTTGATAATCAGGAAAAGTTGGTGATAATGTTTGTTATATTGCTCTTTAAAAAGCCTATTCTTCTGGCTTTCACATGCAATATAAAACAGGAAATAGAAATATGGTGAAAATACATTGTCTACTACAAAGTTATTCTGAACAGAAATCATTCAGAAAAATTTCCAAATCCTGCATCACAAAACTTGTTTTAAAAAGATCAAATTAAACTTGAAAAAAAAACAACATGCGATCGTTCCTGTTCTTATCCCGATTTTCTGCATTCTTTTGAATATATTGAAATCTACAAGTGCGTACTCTTATTCCATTTATATAAAGTATAATTATTGATGCGATGGTGAAACCTGTGTAGCTTTGCCGGAAAACAAAATTCAGATTTAGATTTTCTTTGCTTAGCATAAAAGCTGTATATTGTTTTTACATGATATGATATAAAAATATAGTGATACGTTGCCATACGTTGCTAAGTAAGAGGTTTATAGTTTCAATTTTGTTAATAAGCCCATATGTTGTTTTGTTGCAATATTTAGATAATGCAGGCAGCGTCATTCGAACTACATTTTTGTTAATGTGTACATTTGAACTCGTTTATGTGATTAACTACATTTTTGTGTATCAAAACTTTTATGTGATTATCTTCATTGTGACGTCATAATACGTTGTTCTTTGTTGAGTTGCTATGTATTTCAATAAATTTTTGGTTAAAAAAAGATAGATATACAGGCATTCAGGGGAACTGTCATGATTTTTATACTTATTGGGTATGTGCTTTTCTTCTATTTCCGTCATGTATTGTATAATACATAGTGTAAAAGGATTATGCTATCATTGCAAGAAACCACGTGCACAAATCACTTCTTAAATTCATATCATGCTAATAAGCATTGGTATCTTAGGCTGAGTTCAAGAAAATCTTATTTCTCTAAAACTGTATTTTTTCCTTTTATAGGGTACAAATGTCAACTTTAATAAGACCTTTTGCAAGACTTCTTAAAACCTTGAATCTTATAAAGATGAATGAAATGAAAATTGTTGCATGAAAAAAAAAAACATTTTCAAGCTTTATTTTGATGCATTTAAAATTAAATATTAATTTTTAGAGTTATCCTTCATGGCTGAGGATCCGATATCCTTGAAACTGCTTCAAATTCCTAATAAGATGAAATTCAGATTTTATCAAATCATATCCTTTGTTAGATTTTCATTTTAATACTTTAGATGCAGACGGTGAATTTTATACTAATGAGTGCAGTGGTGACAACGGTAGAACCAGCCCTTAACGGTAGATTATAATTTTATAATTATTGAAATAAATTTTAAGCCTTTTACTTTGTTAATATGGTAGGTTAAACCTAAAATGATTTTGAAAATGTTCTATTTGAATATTATAGAGCTCGGGAGAAAAGGAATGCCGTTACCACTTACACCTAAAATACAGTTGGAAAACAGTACTGTTCATTTAATTGAGGTAAATTTATATCCTTCAGACATTGTTCATGGAAGACACATTATATACATGTATCCACTCAGGTAAAATACATTCTTCATGAAACTAGAATGATAAAAGTAAAAAGAAACAGGTCATGAAATCAAAACCGTTACTGTTAGAGTTCAAGATTCTTCAATCAGATAGAAAATATTCTATGACGAGTACTATCAAGTCATCATGTTCATAGGAATGTAGTAATTCATGAATTCAGATATAATTTATGTGTTTATATGTATGACTATTATGAGGTCTGTAAACATGCATTTGTGAGATGAGAATAGAAGAAAATATTTCTACTTTTTTAGCGGAGGGGGTGGGTCGGTATTGAATTGATTGGATTGATGAAATATTTTCTTCATTTATAAGACATTGATCTACATTTCCCAGGTAAAATTTCGTAAAGCCATATCCATGCACATATACATTTGAAATTTATTAATATTCATTAATGCTACTTACTTTTCTTTTCTTATTTTATGTTTTAGAATGCTATTGTCATAGGGAGCGACGGAACATATAACCGAACAGAAGATTAGATCATTTTTCAGATCGATTGAAATTTTCAGTGGAGCATTGTTAATCCACACACCCCATATGCATGCCTTGAATACAAGCGTCCAGTTAATTATTCTTCAAAAGGAACGAAGTCAAAAGTCTCTTTAAAACCTGTAATGTACATACATGTATATTTAAATGAAAATAAAACATAAGAAATAATTCTTGTTGATTATTTTATTTTTGTAGTAAAAAGAATTTATTTTTTGTTTTTAAAAATGCAGACAATACTCATACATGTATTACTAAAAAAAGATGGGATTTCTCTTTTTAAAACAGTGTTCTAATCTCAGCAGCGATTGACATTACTTGATTAAAAAAAAGTAGCAAGGGTGTTCTTCACGCATGCACTCGGTGGTTTGAAGTGAAAGTTGTTTCTTTGGATGAGATTTAAAAAAAAACCGAGGCCATTTGTCACGACAGGCGTTTATGTGATAAATTTCGCTCCTTACTTAAATACAGTCATACCTATAATCGTAACTAAACACCAAATTTGAATACTTTTATGGTACATGGTGACTTCTCAAAATGAGTGAAAAGTAATAAAATGAAATATTATACAGCACATAAGTAATTTTCGATGTGTGGCTACAAGATATGACCAGAATTTGTTGAGCTATTTATTTAATTTTTATCACGGTCAAGACAAAACTACAATTTTTAATTCCAACAATGTTTAACATATTGTAAAATATCCATTATTTTTTTAACAAATCGTGTTCTTATGCAACGTATGTTTCCAAAAAGAATGAATCGGAAGAAAAAAATTACAATGAGTTTGTAGTATGTTTGGAATAATCTCATTATGGTTGATCATTTTTTTTAGCAAAATAGTATGTAGCATAAATTTTATTAAATGAGATAGGAACGAGTCTATTGTAGACCTTCTGGTCAAGTTTCCAGAGAAAAAGTATATTTCCAGCTCTCTACTTTCTTACAATTATATCATTTATTAGAATTATATAATAATAATGTATATGTATAATGATATTATTAATTGTGCTAATATTGATCCAAGTCGGTACATTAAACACCGGTCTCACAAAAAGATTAGAAATGCAAAGTTTATATTTTACATTGTGACACGCGAATCAAGCGTCTTACCAAAAAATAGGAATTTTTAATGGCACACTGTCAAAAAGATTCTGTGAAAGTATCATTTTATTTTTACAGAGGTATGGATGGAGATTTGGATAAGGGAAAAGTATCACTTAATATATTTTAAAGAATGGTAATGTAAGTATTTTAATTTTGAAAACTCGAAATATGTGCCTGATCAAACAAAAATTAAATGTGAAATAGGAGGCTTAATTTGTTTAATCAAATTTATTCACCAACGAGAAGATATACACAACAGTTGAAGTTTTGCCAAATGTTGTGAACACTTGTTGTATGGTTAAGCCAATGGATGAGATGACCTCACAACAAAAAATAAGACTGACTGAGAGGCAGAAGAAATGGTCAACATTGGGCTTCTTGTAAAGAAAACATTCTTAACTGTAATACGAGTTGCGAAATTTTTTTTAGCAGTTTTCTACAGTAATTGTCTTTTTGGAAATAACAATATATCTTGTCTTCAAGATAATTTTTACGAACTAATGAGTATGAAAATGCCAATAAATGAGCAAATGTACGGAAAAAATAAACAGAAAAAAAATCAGTTTTAAAGAATATATACTCAGATTATGAGAATTCATAATCTGATAATCTGTGAATGGATACTTGACAAATGCAGTTGGTTATTGTGATGCATAAAAAGAAAAAAAATCAGTTTACTCGTTTTTGGGAAACTAACTCAGCAGTGTAAAAACTAGGTCATTAGCTGCAATTATTTTTCAGTTTGCTATTTTTGATTTTGGATCATAATTTCTGTTTCCTTTCAATGTTCCGTTTAGCATCCTTTTCACAGGTCTGCGTGACTATTTGCTAAATTAATTCAATTATCGGGCTTATTTTTTTTCGAGACAAACATTGTTCGGTGATTAAACAATGAATATCGTATCAATACACTCTTTTGAGTTTTTAATTGTTCATTTATTGTTCAGCAATGCATGTCAAAAGTAAGTATTCAAACAGAATTTAATATGTTCTGCATAAAAGAAGACTAATTCCATTTTTTGGCTTCTTTCGAATATAATCACTTATTTATTTTATTTATTCTTATTTCAATAGTGTCAATGAAAAAGGAAATTGCACATGTTTCGGGTATTTTTACGTTGAGGATTCGAAGGAATGTAAAGGTATTTAATGAAGCAGATAGTTATTAACAATAAAAACAATAAAAAAAAAAAATAAACGTAAATTGAAGAAATATTGTTGTACAATGAAAACTGTCTAATCTAACACCTGAAAAATCCAACACACTGTGGATTCCGACGTTAAGTTCCTTTACCATTTTACTATTTTCCATGTTTTTACACTGTGCAATCCGACGCCCTGTCTATTCCGACACAAAATTTGTCTCCCAGTGCATGTCGAATTAGACAGGTTTCACTGTATAACTGTTAATTATATAATTGCTTCTATAAGTTTTCATTTTCTCACACCTTTTAGAGTGTCCGCCTGGATATATGGGTCCAAATTGTTCAAGGAAGTGTCGTTACCCTGGGTTTGGGAAACAGTGTCAGGAAGGATGCAACTGTACAGCAGAATATTGCGACTTTCGGAGTGGCTGTTTTAACATGTCTTTTGGTAAAATTGTCAGATGATTATAGCTCGATTTAATTTAATTTAATTCTTTTAAATTTTAATTTGTTTTTGTTATTGATTTTTCATAATCATGTATTTATATCATTTTTTGTCATATTTTCACTGACTATATCATGAAATACAAAATTTTTATTATTGACTATCCGATTTTTTAAAATTCAGTTCATTTTCATTTTAGATTGAATATATTAAAAAGATATATTTATTCTATTACTCACTTATTTAACCAGTAAATATAAACATTATGATCATTTAATTTAAATTTTCTTTGCAGAGAATGCAACCAATTTAAAGGTGAAGAAATTGTCATCTTACTCTGGAATAAGTGCCATGGGATCAATATCCATAATAACAATAATAATAATAGCGATAACATTTCTGATATTTTTATTTTTGATTTTAACACGAATTCTAATTCTCCATCTAAAGAACAAAAAATACTCCAAGTCAAACAAATGCTGCAGCTGCTGTCCTTGTGGAAAATGATATGCACAATATGGATGTCAAATGTCCTTCAGGTTTACCCGCACAAATTCTAACAAAGGCAGATGGACAACCTTTCATTGAGGACTTGCATACAACTGACAAGCAAATTGGAAATTGCGGAGAGAGAAATTCGGAGAAAAAGACACCCGATGTTCTTGGAAACGTTTTCGATAATACAGACACAAGGGATGGAGATAATGTGTATATGTTTACATTTGCATCTTTTGGAAGTGAGATAATGGGGGATTCAGTTCATGCATATTCTACACTTCAGAACAGCTAAATTTGCCCTTTTATTTATTAAACAACTTTTATCTACATATAGCTTACTATTTGTACAAAAGATTAAGAATTTTATGTTCAAAACATTTCATTGATTGATAAATAGACGAGATTTTTTCACTGCAAAATATGTCATATTTTGATTGGTAATGTATGGTTGTAAATTTATAGATCAAATGTATTTTGAACACAGAGTTACATGTAATTTAAAATACAAGATTGAGTGGTTCTTAGTTAATTTAGTTGTCAGAAAAGGACACCAATAATATGTGCCTTATATTGAAGTTTACTGTAGAAACACTTTGATAATATCTTCATGAAACAAAAAATAGTTTCCAAAAATTTGACCCACGTGCCTGTAACAGAAATTTTCTTCCGCTTATTTGTTTGTTATTTTGATTCATGAATCATCATTGTCAACTTCATGTTCTTCTCCATCCATGCGTTAGTTTTATATAAAATGATAATGATAAGTCTTTTACTAACTGTTTCTGCAAGAAATTTTGAATATATATGAACCTACAGCATGGATGGGAAATGGGTTTAGCTTTTATTCCATTCCACATGAACACTTCTTTTAAATAAAGATAAACACTTCCTCTTTGGAACTCAGGCTACGCTGTGAGGGATTTACAAAGGAGGCGTGACGCAATTTATGCCCGAAATGTTTTCTGAGTTAAATTATACATATAAGAGAGTAAATTAAAAATAAGATGATTGATATTTTAATTTTTTTATAGCTATTAAATACAATTACTTCCTTTACAGTTATAGCTACATGTACATGTTAATACCAATCATAATCCCAAAATCAAAAATATTGAACTTCGTGGAGACCAAGATAACCTCTGTCTCGAAGAAAATATGATGTTTCTTATCACTGGCAAAGGCATATGAAATGAATACATTTTTCAAAGTTTAGAAAATAAAAGATAGTTTGCGAAAGAATGAATTAGCAAAAAAAGAACCCTTAATTACGTTTTCTTGTATAAAATATATGTCCTAGGGCTCAAAGATATCACTGACACAATTTTTTTTGCTGAGAGCAAAAGAAATGTGTGTTGGGTAGTATGTCGAGGCTGGCTCCTTCAGAGGTAGAGAACAGCCCTAAAACACACTAAGGAAGATATACTTATAACGCTGGCTTGAAATGATGTTTTGCTGCGATAATATGTACTGTTAATTATGAAATAATATTTTTATCTACAAAGGGTATAACATCCCCTTAATGGAAATTTACAGCTTTACCCACGTTGTTAATTTTCTTAACAGTATATCTTAAACCTGAAAAGATATTTATGTGGAACTATGTGATTGCTAATGAAAAATAAAGGTATATAGCACGCTGTCAATTTGAAGTTTCTAAATCGCTTTACAATTAAAATATAATAGACCACGATGCGCAGTGATTAGTCTAAGAGCGGAACCAGGAGTTAATCCTTACGTTTGAATTCCATGGAACGTCCTTCTAAAGAGAGTTATAAACCGAGGTTCCTACTCGCAAAAGGTGCTGGCATGAAAAAGAATTCTACCACTTCATTTGCCCTGAGTGCAAAGTATAAGAAAATACTTGCAGCTCTAATCCGCAAGCTATAGTGGTTGCGTCTCCACATTTAAAAATTCTCAAGTGGGAACAACGATCAAACATACAGACAAACAATTTAAAAATATTCTAAACAGATTATGAATAAAATACAGACATTTATATGTGATTAGAATTCATCATAATGGCACTATCTTACTGTAAAACCACGTTTATTTTTAAAGATAGCTCGATAAGGACAGGTGTATTTTAAGTTCCTTTTTAAACAAGGGTGTGAAGCACGTGCTCTAAGTTTAAATGGCAGAGAGTTCAAGAGCCCTGATTCTAAAATTTATGTAAAGGAATACTTGTAATTCGTACTCAATAGTTACGAGAGGTAATATTACTTTTGGTGTCATCGGCTCTGACATCAATGAGGAAATAATATGTTCTCTTTTTCAATCAAATTTTATTATTTTGAACTTTCATGAGATAGTTTTAGAGTCGGTTATATGATTGAATTCTTATGAATCAGCTGTTGTCTAATTGAACCTCAGCACGCCCTTATTTGGAAGTAAATTTCTAGAACCTTTTTAATAAACGTCACGTGGTCTAATTTAATTTACCGAACTATATAAAAGTTAAATTGATTTACATATTTATGCCGATGCTTTTTAAATTAACTCATGAAGATTAGCGTTCAAATCTAATATGTATCTAACAAAACTTTGTCTTTTTTATTTCATTGTTTTGTGTAATATTTATACAGTCAGCAGTCGATGCCAACCGTACGTAATGAAAATTGATTTTATTTATATAGTTTACTAGTTTGGAGTTTTAAGAAATACCAATTCTCTACGTATTAAGAAATGCTTCGTTTAATTATTATTTTTTTTTCTCTTTGTAACATCTTCTAAAAAGATAACATACTATTAGTATGGGTTTTTTTGCAGGAACAAAGAGAAAGATTGCAAAGGTATGCACAATCAAAGACTGTGCAAAAGTGTACAGCTTTTAATCGTTTTCTTTCTTTTCATTTATACATGTCTTTATAAATCTTAATTTATTCTGTAATGCTTTATTTTTAAATACATTAAATTCTTGACTGAAAACTGTACTCAAAATATGAATTACTTTATTAATCTAGATTTATCTTGCATTTTAGAATGTCCATTAGGTTATATAGGTTTCAATTGCTCCATTCCGTGTAGATACCCAGGTTTTGGTTTATCATGCCAGAAGGTGTGTAACTGTTCAGAGGAATATTGTGACATTTCTACAGGATGCAAGGAGGGGAAAGGTGGGAACTATAGAGTGTACAGTAGAATTTTGCGTTTTTAATACATATTCAACTATCAAATATTAATCTATCTACGGTCAAAATAAGCATTGTAACAGTTTTCGTAGAATTTCATATTCTCTAGGTCAAATTTTCAGTCACAGACACATGGAAAATTCCTTAATCAAGCTCTTTTATTATTATTTTTTTGTAGCCCACCTTCCCATACAAAATGGTCTTAATGCAGTTGTAGAAAATCGTATGTATCCAGCCAGAGAGATGATTGATTTGAAACCTGGGGAGGATCTTCAATCAATTCCAAACCAAGGTACACATCCTGCTAAAAACACGATTCAATCTGAAAAACCAAAGGAATCAAAGTCAGAATCACAAACAACGCCGATCCTCATTGGTACTGTGATTGCTCTTTCTTTGATACTTTTTGCCACCGGTTTAATGTTTTCTTGGAAAAGGGCCAAGCACTCCTGTCTAAGAAATAGAAGAGAAGACAATGACATGCCAAATATAAAAGTCGAGCTAAAAAGAATAACTTGTGATTATGAGGGCATGAAAGAAAATTTGTATGAGGATCTGGACGGAAAGGAAACTTGTGATGACAAAGACAAGAAGCCGGAAGGCAATGCTGAAAATGATTATGTTGACACTCTTAAAATCTCAAAAATGGGAGGGAACAAAAATGAGGACCGAGAATCCAAACATTTTTATGACGCTTTGAAATGACATCATGTGTTAAAACGTGTTCAGGAACATGTACAAAGTACTTATACATTCTTTAAATGGTTATATAGCGAAGATTCTAACAAGCGCATTAGGAAAGTGTGTGTAGTAAGGAAAAGGGGACGAGGCTTTTGAACATGAAAACAGTACCTAAAATATTTCCAATTTATGCCTTTAAGTAAAGCAGTTGACACATTCATCGTCCTTATCTAAAAGGCATCGAAAGAGACAATCAGCATGCATGCAAGAATCTTTAATTACAGTTGTACAGACTTTAGATTATCAAAAACTTTGTTACTTTGATTTTCTGTAATGGATTTGACGTTTTATCAGAGTTTGGTTTAGTTGATAACTTCCTTTCTGATTCAAATGTCTCTCTTTGTCAAAGTCAATGAACAACCTATGTAACATGTACATTTACAAAAAAAATCAGATTTCTTGTATCATTTTCGTTATATCTTAATGAATCATGAAGAATAAAGCTAGGCTTAAAATGTCCCTTGATTTATAATATAATAAATACAGAGTACTACTTGAGGCAACCGACGAAAGATGATGAAGCAAAGGACAGTCATGAGACATTAAAGAAAACAAAATACTTAGTCTACCAAAATCTAGTCCAATCATTGTATAAATCACAAAATACCCTTGAGTTTAATTCACTTATTTAGTTCTCATTTTGAAAAAAAAACTCCTCTTGTACAAATATTTTATGACGGCCTTTATCATACTGATCGATATTATCGAAATTAAGATAAAGGAAGGAAATGAATATACCGGTGCGAATACTCGACAGTGCATTGTGTATGTATTTAACCAATACAATTTGATTATTCAAAATCATTTATGCTTAAGATTTCGCTAAATCACGGAACCATTATGAAATTAATCGTCGATTATGCGGTAACCAACCAATAGTATCAATAAACAAAGTTAATATCAATATCACATGATTACATCTTTAGGAATATAAAAGAAGAACTAGTGACACTACTGGACATGCTGAACGTTTTCTGTCGGATTACAAAAATATGTAGTATAAATCATTAAGATACACACTCACCCGCAAAGCGCAGAGGTAGAAGTCTTACTAGAGTAGTGGAGTAAGAAGCTAATTCTTGCGTTGCGGGTTTGAATCAAGTTATCGGACGTAGAGACCAGTCCTAAGGATGATAGCATCCCATGTCGCAGCATAGCACGAAAACGACCTCTCACTAAACTCAATGGTTCTGAATGCCAGGCATCGGTAAACAATTGCACATTTCCATCGGCAAGTATTTGCATCTCCAACAAAGTAAAATTTTCTCTGGAGATGTTAAACAACAAATAAACACACAAACGATTATTTGATCTTAACAAAACGAATGACATAATAATACTAAGTGCTTGTTGATATATGCAAATTCAGTACAATTGCGTAAATTGTAGTTTGATATTTCAGATGAAATTAAAAAAGAAAATAAATGTTTAATTATGCATAGTTTAATTTATTTTTAGATGTATAATTCAATATCAGATATAATATCTTTATGCAGTCTGTAAGATATTTTCTGAAAATAATCAAAATGACTTTTATATATTTTTATATTGCTGTTGATTATACATCCAACATTGACGATAGGAAGATTAAAAGATAACAAGACGATACATGTATATTAATATTCTACAGTGTAATTGTACTATGATTTAAAATGAATTATAAATACCATGACTATTGTACTCATAAACTTAAACTATCAAGAGAATGGACTTCCTGCTTGATTAAAGCAATTGAAAAATTTGTGTCAGGCACTCCTTTTTCTATTAAAAAAAAGATAACTCAATAGATACACAGGAAATCGATGTTTGATAATTGCTCAACAAAAATGAAGCAGTCGCAGATGTCCCTATTCTTGTACATTTTTTTTGTTACGTTGAAGATTGTGATTTGTTCCATTAAGAACTGCATTGGGTAAGATTTGCTTTCTGCCTTTTGTCTCACAACGTAAGATATTTTGCCTCAACTATAAAGGTATTCAATATCATTAGCAATAATTCATATATCTTTTTGTAGATATGCACAGAGTGGAAAATGTAAAGGTTGGAATTTTCTTTCATAATGCTTGAAATATTGCCTGGCTTAAACAATTTTTATCAGCTACAGTTTGAAATAAAAGACGTATTTCTGTTTCAATCCTGGCATCATTTAAAAAAAATGGTTGGTAGTTTGTTTCTATTAATATTCAAAATTGTGACTCATTTGATTATACTATCATTTTTGTCAAAATAACTTTAAAATCTATTTTACAAAATCAATTTTATGGTAGACAATTGAATTTTTTTCCTTTTAGAATGCCTCCCTGGGTTCGAAGGAGAACATTGCTCACACACTTGCAGGTACCCAAGTCATGGCAAGGGATGTCAACATGTCTGCGAATGTGATCAATCTGTCTGTCACGTGGTCTCGGGCTGTTCGAAAGGTAAACGCCACAAACCTTGCAAGAAGATATTTAAAGCAATGTGAGCTGCATCGTTGATGTAAGATTTATATTTGTTTCAAACTTGTAAATAACAATACCAATGACCGGAAAACGTTGATTAGCTTCTGGTGCTCATATTTGTGATGGAAGAACTATTTATAAGCATTGATTGAATCAAAATTACATAACTGTTCTCCTGTTCAATAATGATTTCTTATATAAAACTGTATTTTGAATTGTATATAGAAGTCTTTCTTCTGTATTTTTTAATCAAATTGATCATTAGAGGTTTAACTAACATACAAAATTATTACAAAACACCTTTTAATAGCTGAATAAAATTTTCAAAATGCAGCTCATATTGCTTTAAATATTTTCATTCTGGTATTGATTTATACACTTCTCTTATTAAACAGAGTTTGAAAAACAGCCCACAATTATAAAGTTAAAAAGCAGACGCATTTTTTTCCATTTATGAGTTTCAGAATGTCAACCAGGTTATTTTGGTGTAAACTGCGTTTATGAATGCAGATATCCAAGTTATGGTGTCAATTGCCAGTTATTTTGTTTATGTGAAGAACAGTTCTGTGACAGGAAAACCGGATGCACACATATTTCAAGTAACTAGAAGACTTATTGTTCACAGAACAATAAGAGGTCTTTCCAACTTCTTTGAATTTTAAATTTGTTTTATATCTGACTCCTTAAAATTATATTCCATGAAAAAGAAACCAGAATTGTCTTAAAGCATAGAAAAAATAAAATTGAAGAAAAAATTCGAATGACCTTGACCTTTGACCTTGAAAAAATATTCAAGGTCAAAGGTCAACGGTCATAATGCAATTGACCTCATGCTTCTATGACTTGTAGTTTTCAAGTTATAAGGTTTAATAGTAAGTTCAAAGAACTTCAAGGGCAATAACTCATATAAGGGTCATGAGATCCTTTTGCACTTATACAGTGAAGTTAGGCGTATAGACCCTTAAGACATTTGAGAAGATTTGGTGACTCTACGGTCTATATCTTCGGAGCAGTAGCGAAAAATAGGTTTTTCGCACAAGGGGCAATAACTCTTAAAAGGGTTAATATTAGGGGACAAGAATGAAATCTTTGAAGTAGTTTTAAAAGTACATAGTAATGATGCATAGACATTAAGTATATGTTGAAAGACAAAAGAGATACAAAAAGAGCTAAATTTCTCATTTTTGGAATGACCTTGACCTTTGACCTTTACAAGAATTTTAAGGTCAAAGGTCAATGAATCTTATGCAGTTGGTCCCATGTCTCTACGACTTCTCGTTTTGAAAATTTTTAATTATTTGTAAAATTCAAAAAGTTTCAGGGGCAATAACTCATTGAAGGGGACATGAATACTTTTGCAATGACGGATTTAAGCTTTTCTTAATTAGTCGAAGACGTTGGTGAAGATTTCATTCCTCTACGATTTACGGTTTCGGAGGAGTAGCAAAACATTTTTGCGAAAGGGGTGATAACTCCGAAAGGGGTCGAAGTTCATATATGCAGGGTCAAACAAAAAAATCATTTAAGGAGTACATTCTTATGAACTATAAATCTCTTCAATAACTTGTGAAACAAAAAACCATTCGGCGGAAAAATAATAAAAATAACTAGGAGACTTATTGTTCACAGAACAATAAGAGGTCTTTCCACCTTCTTTGAATTTCAAATTTCTTTTATATCTGCCTCCTAAAAATTAAATTCCATTAAAAAGAAACCAAAACTCTCTGAAAGCATAGAAAAATGAAAAATTTAAAAAAAAATGACCTTGAACTTTGACCTTGAAATATTTTCAAGGTCAAAGGTCAAGAGTCAAAATGCAATTGACTCCATGCTTATACGTCTTATAGTTTTCAAGTAATAAGGTTTGATAGTAAGTACAACGAAATTAAAGGGAAATAAGTTATATAAGGGGTCATCAGATTCTTTTGCACTTATACAATGAAGTTAGGCCTAAAGACCCTTAAGACATTAGTGAAGGTTTGGTGTCTCTACGGTTTACGGTTTCGGAGGAGTAGCGATAACAAGGTTTTTAGCACAAGGGGCAATAACTTTTAAAGGGGATAATATCAAGGGACAAGAATGAAATCTTTGAAACAGTTTTATGAGTACATATAAATGATGCATAGACATTATGTAAATGTTGAAAGACAAAAGAGATATAAAAAGAGGTAAATTTTTCATTTTTGGAATGACCTTGACCTTTGACCTTTACATAAATTTTAAGGTCAAAGGTCAATGAATCTTATGCAGTTAGTCCCATGTCTCTACGACTTGTCGTTTTAAAAAATTTTAATTATTTGTAAAATTCAAAAAGTTTCAGGGGCAATAACTCATTGAAGGGGTCACCAAATACTTTCGCACTGAATAGATGAAGAGTCCTCTCAATTAGTCAAAGACTTTAATGAAGGTTTCAGATCTCTACGGCTTATGGTTTTAGAGATGTAGCGATAAAAAGCATTTCTTGTGAAAGGGGCAATAACTTCGAAAGCGGTCAAGGTTCATTTACGCAGGGTCAACTGCAATAATCTTTTTTGGAGTACATTCTTATGGACTATAAATCTCTTCGATATATCTTGAAACTCAAAATCACACGGCGGAAAAATAAGAAGAATAACTAGGAGACTTATTGTTCACAGAACAATAAGAGGTCTTTCCACCTTCTTTGAACTCTGTTTTATATCTGACTCCTTAAAAATTAAATTCCATGAAAAAGAAACCAAAACTCTCCTAAAGCATAGAAAAAATGAAAATTAAAAAAAAAAAATGACCTTGACCTTTGACCTTGAAAAAACATTCAAGGTCAAAGGTCAAGGATCACAATGCAATTGACCCCATGCTTCTACCACTTATAGTTTTCAAGTTATAAGGTTTAATAGTAAGTACAAAGAAGTTAAAGGGCAATAACTCATTTAAGGGGTCATCAGATTCTTTTGCACTTATACAATGAAGTTAGGTCTAAAGACCCTTAAGACATTAGTGAAGGTTTGGTGTCTATAGGGTCTACAGTTTCGGAGGAGTAGCGATAACAAGGTTTTTCGCACAAGGGGCAATAACTTTTAAAAGGTTTAATCTTAGGGGACAAGAATGAAATCTTTGAAACAGTTTTAAAAGTACATATCACTGATGGATAGACATTAAGTATATGTTGAAAGACAAAAGAGATACAAAAAGAGCTAATTTTCTCATTTTTGGAATGACCTTGACCTTTGACCTTTACATGAATTTTAAGGTCAAAGGTCAATAAATCTTATGCAGTTGGTCCCATGTCTCTACAACTTCTTGTTTTGAAAATTTTTCATTATTTGTAAAATTCAAAAAGTTTCAGGGGCAATAACTCACTGAAGGGGTCAATGAATACTTTCGTAATGAATCATTGGAGTGTCTACTAAATTAGTCAAAGACAATAGTGAAGGTTTCATTTCTCTACGGTTTATGTTTTCGGAGGAGTAGCGATAACAAGCTTTCTTGCGAAAGGGGTAATAACTCCGAAAAGGATCAAAGTTCATATACGCAGGGTCAACTGCGAAAATCTTTTATGAAGTACATTCTAATGAACTAAAAATCTTTTCGATAAATCTTGAAACTCAAAATCACACGGCGGAAAAATAATAAAAAATAACTAGGAGACTTATTGTTCACAGAACAATAAGAGGTCTTTCCAGCTTTTTAAGTGTTTCCGTGTCATTTGGGTTGAAAAAACGAAGAAAAACGCAAAAAAGAAATTAAAAAAAAAATAAAAAAAAAATAAGGTGCTCCAGCAGGATTCGATCCCTCGACCCTCCGATTAGCAGGCGAGCGCTCTAACCACTACGCCACGGGTTCCGTTGAAATTGTGTTGTATTATTGTCGAGTTAAAGTTAACGGAATTTCCTTGATTCATTGACCAGTCAAAGAGTTCCACTTGAGACACTTCTGACAAGCTCCTGGGAGTATATGTGAGTTTGAATGAGATTGTTTTCGAGTTAAAATGTAAGGGATAGGGTCCGATTACAATTATGATATTGGTATTAACGGGGATACATGCATTTGAGGTTGCGTAGCAATTTATGTATTTGAAAAAGGCCTCGTTTGTTTTGACAGATATGGTCAATTCATAGATAAGATTTAATAATCATTTCTATTTGAATTGAATTCATAGTTACCAGCATAAATTAAACTTGAAACATGCATCTCAGGGAAAAAAAAAACGGTGCCATTGAAAGCGTGGAAATTTATTTGACAGGAAAAATCGCCGTTTTCTAGATTCATTCCATTAATATTAAATCTAAATAAAATTGACATAAATTCCACATACTAAAGAAAGCAAGAATATTTGGTATCGAAATATCGTATTAGAGCAGGAGAATCAAGTGATATTAACAACAATCGAAGAAATAGCCAATACAAACTTTATTTAATTTTCATACTTATCAACAATTCTATTTCAGACAGAAAAAAAAATGTAGAATTTGCCGATATTCACTAGAATTTAATTGCACTTAAGAGACTCACTGTAAAACTCTCAGGGCAGTTTCTTTGAGGTGTCTTCTACATGCTAAACTGAATTTTATCTTGATCTGTGATGTCTTTTGAGTTGTAGAAAAATTTTCTATGCCACTATTGATTTTTTTTTTTTTGGGAAATGGGGGGGGGGGGGGGCGGTTGTAATATATAAGTGTTTGTTGACATGACAGTTATAAATACCTCCACATAATTAAGCTTGATTGTGACCTTTGGATCAAAGGTCAGGTCATTTATCAAGGTCAAAGGTCAAGGTCATCCAAAAAAAAAGCACTTAGCCTTATAAACTTGAGTTTTACACTTGAAGCTGAATCTAGGTAAAGATAATGAATATATCTTTTTAAACTTTTGATAAAAGGTCAAAGGTCAAGGTCAAATATCAAGGTCAAAGGTCAAGGTCATTTTAACCGAAAGCCCGTAAATAAGCAATTTTGATACTTTCCCAATGACCTTGACCTTTGACCTTGACCTAATATTCAAGGTCAAAGGTCAAAAGATCTCATGCAGTTGGGCCCATGTCCTTACTACTTGTCGTTAAGAAGTTTTTAGTTCTTCATAAACATCATAAACTGCCAGGGGCAATAACTACTTAAAATGTTTACGAATTCTTTCGCACTAATAGAATGAGAAGTGTACTAAATTAGTCGCAGACATTGTAGAAGGTTTCGTACCTCTACGGTTCACGGTTTCGGAGGAGTAGCGATAACAAGGGTTTACACTGAAAGGGGCACTAACTTTTAGAGGGTTCAATCTTAGGGGACAAGCATGGAATCTCTGAAATGGTTTTAAGAGTACATACTAAAGATGCAAAGAAGTTTAGAATTTGGTAAAGAACAGAAGAGCTATAAAAAATGCTGAATTTTACCTATTTTGAATGACCTTGACCTTTGACCTTGACCTAGATTTTAAGGTCAAAGGTCAAGAAATCTTTTGCATTTGGCCCCATGTCTCTACGCCTTGTCGTTTTAGAAAAATTCTTGATATTTGTAAACATCGCAAACATTCAGGGGCAATAATTCATTATAGGAGTTTATGAATCCTTTCGCAATGTTTGATTGGAGAGTCTACTAAATCAGTCGTAAACATTAATAAAGGTTTGGAATCTCTGCGGTTTATGGTTTCGGAGGAGTAGCGATAACAAGCTTTCATTGCGAACAAAATTAACTCCGAAAGGGGTCAAAGTTCATATACGCAGGGTCAACTGCAAAAATCTTTTACGGAGTACATTTCTATCGACTGAAAATCTTTTCGATAAATCTTGAAACAAAAAATCACACGGCGGAAAAATAATAAAGAAAAAGGAAAAAAAGAAACAGAAGAATATCAATAGGTCTTTCCAGAGAAAGCTGGAAAGACCTAATAATAAAAAAAAGAAACAGAAGAAAATCAATAGGTCTTTCCACAGAAAGGTGGAAAGACCTAATAAGAAACAGAAGAATACCAATAGGTCTTTCCACGGAAAGGTGGAAAGACCTAATAATAATAAACAGAACAATTTCAATAGGTCTTTCCACGGAAAGGTGGAAAAACCTTATAATACGATTACAATTACTTCCTTCACATATGTTCTATTTGTAGAAATGCATAATTGAAACATATTTATCTCAATAAGGCTTATTATCAAGTATGAGAAAAAAAAATTATTTATATATATAGAAAAACACAACCAGACGTTAAAAAGAGAAAAAAAGTAGATTGGTAAAACTTTTTTTACTATTTATATATCTTTTTCAGCATATTACAAGAACACGACTGGAGAAACAACTACAGTGGCTCAAAATATGACAACCGTTAGGCACACATCATTTCAATCTACTTCTTCTCAGGTTAACAGAGGCACACAGAGTATTACAAACTTCATACATTCTACCAGTAATCCGAATCAAAGATTCACCCCAACCACGTCATTTATGAATATAACAATTTTCAAATCTTACAATTCTTCTTCACAGCCAACTGCCTCCTCGGAAATTTTCAGTAATAAGCGATTCCATAGCAATTTAACTGATCAATTACTTATCAATGATCCGGTTTACCTAATTCTCGCGATAGGATTAATTGTATTTTTAACGGTAGCTGCTATTTATGCAATAAACAAATATCGGAAAAGAAGAGGACTTATTTCAAATGACATTTTAAGGAATCAAAATGTTCCTGTATATTACGAACCAATACAAGCACTTGCATATGATAAAAAATTAATTCAAATCTCTGTCCCTGAGTCAAGCACAATGTCCGAAAACGAAGGTCAACAAACTGAGGCAAATCCGTACGAAACCATTGAAAACGATGAGGAAGATTCATTGAATTCACAATTAGACATGTATCCTCTGCAGAAGGATCAGACATCATCATTTCGTTTGCCTAGATGTGTGCAGCCTAGTAGAGAAATTGATGGAAACACTGACTCTGATGGTTATCAGTGCCCTGTTCCTCCTGAAAGAGGACGTGAAAGACTACATGATGACAATAACGAATATTTAACCGTGGTTTAAATGGTTTCTACGAAAATATATACAGTGCACAGTTTTGTTCTCTTTTAAAACTATATTGTGCATGCTTTATAAATTAAAAGAAAACATTTTCATTTTTTGATACAACTGATTGAAGTGTTTAAATTCACAAAGTAAGCAAACCTTCTCTTGGATAGAAGTATAGGCATTTCCTCATTGTTTACCTCCTTTTCCTTTCACACGAAAATCGTCTGAAATTATTAAAAACAAATTAATAAAACAACTTTTCATAATAAACAAAACAATTTTTTTATGATGTTAAGGAGTAAAGAATATTCTATTCCCATCTCTGAATCTATTGGAGATTTTTGGCAGCAGATAAAAAATAATGCGCTCATTTGATTAAACATTGTATGGAACAAAAAGTATGACTATTTTAGTTTTCTTGTATTATTAGACTGACGACAATAATTAATTATTCTTGTCTTATAATTCCAGATTTTCCATATTTAAAGGGTAAATTTACAATAATAATTTCATAACAGTCATTGTGCGGGTCCTTTGTGTTATCCATATGTACCGCATTTAAAGATTAAATAAAAATATACTTTAAGCATAATCTATTTTATTTCCACGATTTATAATTTAATATTTTTTCTTTAGATTAGAGAGTGAAATGTGAGAGGTTTTCGGGAATCTTGAAATGAAGCATTTTCATACATTAATGAAAACATTGCTCGTTCTCTACAAAATAAATAAGAGTCTTACAAATTGGCATCGCATGTACTATCAGTTATCGATGAAAAACCCGACGAATAAAGCAGAATTTTCGGTAGATGAATAGTTTCCATGCTTTGTTTCAATTGGAATTTAGACAAAAAAAGAATTTAAATTGTAACTTGTAGGTTGCCAAGTAAACAAAAACAGTATGATTATTTAATTTGAATTATCTTTGCAGAGAATGCAACCAATGTAGAGGAGAAGTACAAGTGAAATTGACAGCGTGTCCATTCAGCGCTCGTGTGCTTATCGCGATACACGTGAATAATTAGATACATTGTAACGTTTCATTGTTTGACTTTGATAATTTTGTAAAATAATAAATTCATTAATAATTTACACAAACTTTATGCATTTGATATTTTAATCAACCTGTATATAAAAAGCCAAGTACAGGAACGTAGCAATCGGGAGGGGGGGGGGGTGTTAAATGTTAAAATAATAATAGTACCACATATAGCGTATAGCTAGAACACTGCGTATAATGTTTATTCCTCATATGTAAAACAGCCCCGGCATTCCATACGCATTCTCCAACAAAGAAGAC
>NW_026927103.1:0-28662 GCF_032062105.1 Saccostrea cuccullata | reverse complement strand
CAGGGCCATTGAGCAGCAAGGTTTCTTTATCATGCCAACGCCTACCATGACAAGGGACCTACGTTATTCAAGGTACAATCCGAAAGACATGTGACTTTCACTTCTAATGTTGAGCGCTTGGCTAAGGGATGGTCCCTACCCATGTTTACATCTTTAGGTTCGAGTATCAATTCCAGGCCTCCAGATCGTGACTTTCAAAGAATTAAAGCATTTTACTATATAATTTATATAGTCCTACCCAACACCTGAAACCGACCCTGCATGGGCCCATAAAATTCAAAATTTTGAAAGAGGCACCCTCCCTCATCATTACTACATGTATGTAATTAGTTTGTTTAATACCCAGGAGTAGAGAAGAAGGTTTTCAAAGAAATAATGTATTTTCACTATATAATCAATCAGAACCCAGCCCCAACACCAGAACCCCTGACCCTGAAGCCATGAAATTCAAAATTTTTGAAGAGGCACCCTTTCCTCATTATAACTATACATTAATTTTGATTATTACCCAGTAGCAGAGAAGAAAAGATTTTCAAAGAATTAATGCATTTTCACTATATAATTTATACAGCCCAACCATAACACTACACATAGAACCCTGGCCCTGGGGCCACAAAGTTCACAACTTTGGTAGGACTCAATGCTTATTACAACAATCATTATACCAACAGTTTGACAGCTTGATGTCCAGGAGTAAGAAGAGGATTGCATTAATTTTAGTGGTTTTGGCACTTGGGGTGGGGTGGGGGGATGAAATTCACGATTTTTGTTCCCCCTTCACCCATAGCTAGATGCATTATGCCAAAATCGGTTACATGTAAAATTGGTTGCATCGATGAGCAGTTGCAGAGAAGCTGAAAATGTTCAAATGTTCACAGTCACGACACAAGACACACAATGACAGACCAAAACAAATATCTATATATAGCAATAGTTTACTCAGGTGACCTAAAAAAGATGTTGGATTTTTGACAAGTCACCTTCCTGATCAGTGCTGCTGGAAAGGTCAGCATCTTTCAGTCTCTCTTTTCCAGTTGTTTCCACCAGTTCTGTCTGGTTGTATTAGCTGCACCAATTCTTGTTTGACTGGAGCTGCTCATTTCCACATCTTGGAGGGTCAACATCTCAAAATCCGTCAGAATTAATTTCCAGTTGGAACAAGCAATGTAGTTTTCCACATTGTTAAAGAAAAACATCCTTTGAAGTCTACTCTTCAACCTGTAAGATGCAAAAGCCTCATTTTTGAAAAAAATGTCAGCTTATGATTATCAACCATACCAAACATTCCAAAATTTAAAGCTCATGAGCAGCTCATAAGACACACATGAGAGTCTAGTTAAGAAACATATTTACGGTAATTTTTGAAGATTCACGAGGTTTATGAACTACAACACTTCACGCCAGCATATTTCATGGAGCTCATTAGCGCTTCATGATAAATCATTAATAATGCTGGTGTGAAGTGTTGTAGTTCATATATACATGTACCTCATGAATCTTCAAAAAATAAATTCATTTCTTATATTTACATAATTTTTCTGATGAGTGGCCACAAAATTTTGGCCATTTAACAGTCATTTTTAAAGCAAAACAGTTTGCACTTTACATGTAGTTTTGACGTCAAGTGCGGTATTATGACGTAACAATGGAGATATTCATGCTCATCCACAGTTTAGTTCATGAGAAAATGAACAGTCTTCATGTCTGCAAAGAATCTTAAGGATAATTATTTAGAAATGTAAATATTAAGAAATGTCATAATGCACATAAGGTAGAATTTGATTTTGATCATGTGCAAATTGTTAGTCTCCATTAGGGAGGAAAATACTAACCATATGCATATGAGCAAAATTAAGCTCACTTGGATGGTAATGAGCAAAAGTCTTCAATTTTCCCACGTCTGAAAATTCAATAAAGTGTCGTAATGTATTAAAGCAAGTAGTGCCTTAAATTCATCCCACATGAACCCCTGACCCTGGGACCACACATTTCACAATTTTGGAAAAGGCACCATTGCTCATCATAAATGTTTGATCAATTCCAAGGAGGAGATTTCAAAGCATTAATTCATTTTCAGTACATACAAACGTAATAATTAGAGCCCCCCTTTCAGTACCCTGACCCAGGGGCCTTGAAATTCATAATTCTGAAGGAAGAACCCACCCGTGCTCATCATACCTACGTATGAAGTTAGTATGTTAAAAATCCAGAAGCAAAGAAGAAAATTTTCAAAGAATTAATGCATTTACACTTTATAATCAATAAAGCCCCGTCCTAACACCAGAACCCCTGACCCTGGGGCCATGAAATTCTGATTTATATAGCCCCACCCTAGCACTAGAGCATCTGACCTTAGGGCCATGGATTTCACAATTTGGTAGAGGACTCGAAGCTTATTACAATCATGCCAACAGTTTGACTGCTTGATGTCCATGACTGAAGAAGAAGATTTTAAGTTTGCCAGGATGCAGGGGGAGGGGGGGGGGGACCATGAAATTCAAATTTTTCTTCCCCTTCATCCACATTATGTCAAATTTGGTTGAAATTGGTTCAGCATGTCCAGAGAAGAAGCTAAAAATGTTCAAAAGTTTAGGACCGATTGATGTACAACGATAAAAAATACCAGGTAATAGATACAGCAATAAGTCACCTGAGTGACTCATTTTAGAATGGGACATTTCTGCTAAACAAATGATATTCCTAATTTAAATATGAGACCAAAATTAATACCTTTGGCCTTAAATAAGATGCCAAAAGTGAAAAATGAAAATAAATCTCTCTGTAGATAATTCCTTGCGAAAGACTTTTCAGACAACTTAAAGTTGGTGAAATTAAATGATTTGCAAGAAACGTCTGTAAGTCAAAAAACTGGAATATTGCATTTAAAGAACACTAACAAAAGTTTCCAGACTGTGATGGTTCACTTGAGGAAAAGCGAGGTCTGGCAATGGATTTGTTGCAAAAAGTGCTACTACCAGTCACTAAGAAAAGCTTTACAAAGTCATGAGATCTGGAAGGGGACGAGAGAGCTGCACAGCTAAATGTGGTAATGGCTGTCAGTCACCTGTGTACCAGTCTCTCTAAAGAGGGTATGTGTGGTATGCTGACCAGAATCAGCTGCCAACATACATCAGACCTGCAACAAAGTGAGGAAAACACAAAAGTGAAATAGAGGCCCATGGGCCATATTGCTCATCAGCAAATCAGTTTAGCTGAGGATGCTTCCATATCAATAACATTGGCTTTGCTGTTCCTGAGCATAAGATTTTTAAAGAGCACGGAGCAAATTCAAAGTTATTTATTAGAATTAATCTAATTTGCATTAAATTCTCAGTGTGAACGCTGTTCAAATTTAATTCACAGTAACTTACGTTTGATTCGAATTAAATTCTCTGTGTGAACAGGGCTTAAATCTCCTACTAAATCAGGGTTGTGATCAGTTTTCTCATCTAGGATGAGGTGCCAGCCAAGGCTTTCAAGACTCATCTTTCTGTGCGCCCTTGCGAACTTAGCCTGGGACCAAAAGGTGCCCAGTATCCGTCTGCTTCCATGTGGAGGCATCGCATAGGACTTGTTGTGGAGAGGATATGTACTGGCAGGGAAAGACATAAAAATTCCTTCCCTTTTCGCATTGCTGCTAGCCAGCGGTGATGGCAAAGCGAGAGGTGACAAGCACACAGACACTAACACCAACACACTAGACGCATCACACAACATTTAGCAGACTGTTAGTAGTTTTAGTAACTTGTTATGGTGATTTGTAAGAAATTTGTTAGGATGATTTGTTAGGATGATTTGTTAATAGTTTGTTAGAGTGTTTTGTTAGAAGTTTGTTAGGAATTTGTAAGAATTGTTAGATATTACCTCTGTTATTCTTGAAATACCATTTCAAATTCCATTCCAGCAGTGTTGGCATACTGTTCAAAACCAATAAGCCCAGCCTCATCCAGGTCCTTATTCCACCATCTCCAACGATGACGTGTCAGCCATCTCCGAGTTCACCATCTCCAACGATAAAGTCACAGCAAAGAGAGAACAGAGAAGATTAGACAAATATAAAAACAAAAAACAAAAACAACTATTACAAAAGAGGTGCTGAGAGTAGGGGAGGGGAGGGAAATGTTAGTACTTAGTAGGAGTGCAAAAAATAATAATGAAATGATCTTACCTTGGCTTTTTCTTAATGACTAAGAAATACCTCCATTCCAGTGTTGTTGGCATGGTGTTCAAGACCAATATGCCTAGCCTCCTCCAAATCCTCCAACGATGAAGAGCCAGCCACCTCCAAGTCTTATTCCACCATCTCCAACGTTGAAGTCCCGGCAAAGAGAAAACAGAGAAGATTAGACAAATAAAAAACAACAGAAAAAAATACAAAAAGAAAAAACTACTACAAAATATGTGTTGAGAGTGGGGGAGGGGAGGGAAATGTTAGTACTTAGTAGAAGTGCAAAACATAATAATGAAACGATCTTACCTTGGCTTTTTTTAATGACTAAGAAATACCTCCATTCCAGCATTGTTGGCATGCTTTTCTAATCCAATATGCCCAGCCTCCTCCAAGCCTTATTCCACCATCTCAAATGTTGAAGAACCAGCTGCCTCCGAGTCCACCATCTCCAACGCTGAAGTCCCGGCAGGTAGAGAACAGAGAAGATTAGACAAATATAAAAACAAAACAAAAACATCTATTACAAAAGATGTGATGAGAGTTGGGGAGGGGAGGGAAATGTTAGTACTTAGTAGGAGTGCAAAAATAATAATGAAACAATCTTACCTTGGCCTTTTCTTAATGACTAAGAAATACCTCCATTCCAGCATTGTTGGCGTAACAGCATATATCATGCTGTTCCAATCAAATATGCCCAGCCTCCTCCAAATCCTCCATCGATGAAGAGCCAGCCATCTCCAAGTCCACCATCTCCAACGATGAAGTCCTGGCAAAGAGAGAACAGAGAAAATTAGACAAATAAAAAAAACAACAGAAAAAAAATATGAATTTAAAATATTACAAGAGGTGCTGAGAGTGGGGGAGGGGAGGGAAATGTTAGTACTTAGTAGGAGTGCAAAAATGATAATGAAACAATCTTACCTTGGCCTTTTCTTAATGACTCAGAAATACCTCCATTCCAGCATTGTTGGCATGCTGTTCCAATCAAATATGCCCAGCCTCCTCCAAATCCTCCAACAATGAAGAGCCAGCCACCTCCAAGTCCACCATCTCCAATGATGAAGTCGCAGCAAAGAGAGAACAGAGAAGATTAGACAAATAAAAAAATTACAGAATAAAAAAAACAAAACGAGTCAAAAATATTACAAAGATGTAATGAGAGTGGGGGAGGGGAGGGAAATGTTAGTACTTAGAAGGAGTGCAAAAATAACTAGAACTGTCCAAACAGGACAAAATACCCCCCGCTGGTTTTTTTCAGAAGTAAGTTTTTCCATAATAAAGATATGTATAACACATGAATTATGAAATTTTTCTTCCAGTGACCTTGAAATTCCCCATGACCTTGGGTCAAGATCATGACATACCCTTGGGTCATGGGCAATCTTTGTGTGAAATGAGAACCTACCAAGTTTATCAATAAGAAAGATATGGACCGGACATGAATTATGAACTTTTTCTTCCAGTGACCTTGAACTTCCCCAAATGACCTTGGGTCAAGGTCATGACAAACCCTTGGGTCATGGGCAATCCTTGTGTAGAATGAGAACCGACCAAGTTTATCCATAACAAAGATGTAGACCAGACACGAATTGTAAACTCTTTCTTCCAGTGACCTTGAACTTCCCCAAATGAACTTGGGTCAAGTTCATGACACACCCTTGGGTCAAGGGCAATATTTTTGTGAATTGAGAACCTACCAAGTTTATCCATAAGAAAGATATGGACTGGACACAAATTATGAAACTTTTCTTCCAGTGACCTTGAACTTCCCTAAATGACCTTGACCCAAGGTCATGACACATCCTTAGGTCAGGAGGAATCTTTGCGTGAAATGAGAACCTACCAAGTTTATCCATAAGAAAGATATGGACCGTACACAAATTATGAACTTTTTCTTCCAGTGACCTTGAACTTCCTCAAGTGACCTTGGGTCAAGGTCATGACACACCCTTGGGTCATGGGAAATCTTTGCATGAAATGAGAACCTACCAAGTTGATCCATAAAAAAGATGTAGACCGGACATGAATTATGAAATTTTTCTTCCAGTGACCTTGAACTTCCCCAAATGACCTTGGGTCAAGGTCATGACACACCCTTAGGTCATGGGCAATCTTTGTGTGGAGTAGTAGATTCTAATGTCCCTCTGTAAGAAAGATATGGACCGGACACGTTTGCACAGACAGACGGACAGACAGACAGATGGACAGACGGACAAGGTGATTCCTATATACCCCCCCAAACTTCGTTTGCGGGGGGTATAATAATGAAACGATCTTACCTTGGCCTTTTCTTAATGACTCAGAAATACCTCATTCCAGCGTTGTTGGCATGCTGTTCCAATCCAATATGCCCAGCCTCCTCCAAATCCTCCAACGATGAAAGAGCCAGCCAGCCACCTCCAAGTCTTTATTCCACCATCTCCAACGATGAAGTCCAGGCAAAGAGAGAACAGAGAAGATTAGACAAATAAAAAAACAACACAATAAAAAAACAACAAAAAACTTTTACAAAAGATGTGCCGAGAGTGGGGGAGGGGAGGGAAATGTTAGTACTTAGTAGAAGTGCAAAAATAATAATGAAACGACCTTACCTTGGCTCTTTCTTAATGACTAGGAAATACCTCCATTCCAGCGTTGCTGGCATGCTGTTCCAATCCAATATGCCCAGCCTCCTTCAAATCCTCCAACGATGAAAGAGCCAGCTGCCTCCACGTCCTTATTCCACCATCTCCAATGAGATGAGAAGTCCCAGCAAAGAGAGATTTCAAATATCAGGAAGGAAACTGCAAATAAACAATACTTTATTAGAGGCCAGCTAATATTATACTTTTATTGACTGAGTTGAGGGCAACATGCGTTTTGTCAGACCCCAGAACCAAACTGTCTGCCTGAGGTTGTTAGGCCGAAGGCAGACAGTTTGGTTCGAGGGTCGACAAAACGCATTTTGCCTGAGAATTCAGTCAATAAATGTTTTGTTTGTTATACCTTTCACTTTGTTTTATTTTTTTAACATACATGTAATTTATAATGTCTTCCGTGATGTAACATCAGGACCGTCACTGTTGAACACCAACCAATGAAAATGAGATTAAGCTCCGCCTATTCTGTGACGTAAGCAGTCCAACATTTCACCGACCAGTTCAACATCTCTCTCAGCGGTCAAACATCAATTATTTTTATGCCTGCTCAGCAAAAAGTTAGAAATGTTAAGACTTTTTTCGTATAGATTTGTATGGGAACAAATTTCTTAAGGTATGACAATTGACTTTATTCCATGTTTAGCCCTTTATCCTATGGATATCACTCACTACTGGATTTTTTTTCTTATTTCCTATGTTGCATTTATTTTTTCTTGGGAATGGACCGGCTAAAAATCTCAACTAAAAATTGTTTTTAAGTTACCTTGAAAAGAACTTTATTCGGTAATGACCAATATTTGCCCCCCAAATCAAACTTTGATGGATATATATTTAATTAAGTTCTTAAACAGGGGAGTATATGCTGACTTTAAAGCACTGAATATTTTTTAAGTAATAACGCCATATGTACGTAATGACGTCACAAACATGACGTAAATTTCAGTTTTTTTATGAATTTTACAGAAAAATGTACATATTTCGTCGATATTTTGAGTAAAAGTAACCGAGCGCATGCGTGTTCAGGATCAATATTTTGATATAATGTGTAGAATGATAATATCAATGAAATATGTCAATATTGTTCCTGAACAAACTTGCGCTCTATCAATTTCAAATAAAATTGTTGAAATTTTGTCCATTTTGTACCTCTTTCTGAAAAAGGATATAAAATCGGACTAGTTTGTGACGTCATAAAAACAAAAATTGTGAATACACTGCTTTGACATTATAATATTTTCTATTAATTTATATTTCTCATACAATTTATTGAATTCAGCACATTTCAGGAAGTTTTCAAAATTTGACTTTTGTGGGGGCAAATATATGCAATATACCGCATATAGTTCTTTGATTAAATCAGTTCATCCAGGTAACTCAGATGCTGCATCTGATGCATGATTGGTAAATGTGATCCCTATACAACATGTAGGTGCATTTCTCATAACTTAGGTAATCAGAAATTACAGAGCTCAGATCACCTCAATGAATGCTTTTTTTTCAGTAGGCAAAGTCCTACATTAAACTAATAATTTAGAAGTGTATATCCAAAAATCACTCATCTGGAATATCTAGATGCAAGCCCGATAGTGTGCATCCTTAGATGTATCATATCCATGCAAGTTTGGTCTACATAGGGCTTAAATATAGTAACTTTAGAATGAACCTGCTCTAACTGGAAAATAAATGTCAGATCCAGCATCTGAAGCAAGCCTACAAGGTAGTATGCATCGATCATAAGATGTATCACCCATGCTGCAAGTTTGGTATTTTTAACATAGGGCTTATAGTTCCTTGGAAATGAGACCTGCAACAAAAACTTTAACCTGTTCATTCATCTGGAAAAAAATTAAGGTCAAATCCAGCATCTATAGCAAGCCTGCTTGTATGCATCTTTAGATGTAACACTCATGCAAGTTTATTCAACATAGGGCTTATAGTTAGTCAGCTTATAGTAGGTCAGATCCAGCATCTAAAGCAAGCCTGGTAGTAATTGCATTCTCAGATGTATCACCCATGCAAGTTAGGTCAACATAGGGCTTATAGTTACTTGGAAATGAGACCTGCACCAAAAACTTTAACCTTCTCACTCACCCGGAAAATGTAGGTCAGGTCCAGCATCTGTAGCAATTCTTGTAGTATGCATCCTTAGATGTATCACCCATGCAGATTTGCTCAACATAGAACATGAAACACACTAGAAGCATCTTGCATGCATAGAAGTACCGGTACTTAAAGAGAAAACTGCAACAATAGCTTTAACCTGGGCAGCCGACGCAGACACAGAAGGTATCACATAATAAGCTCCCCAACTTCATTGAGGTGAACTTAAAAAAAGTGTATAGTCAAGCTACGATTAAGTTTATTTTGCAATGTATCAATTGACTCAAAAGCCTTTAATATGGTCATTTATCTAGAAATTAAATAGGTCAGATATAGCGCCTATATTGAGAATCGTATGACGTGTCAGTCAAATATTCAGCGATCGATGCAAGTTTGGATACAATATCCTTTTAGTTACTAATTTAAGAAAATGGCTCTGCTTCAAAATATTATTAAACTTGTCCAATCATTCTTCTATAAACGTATGTTAGACACAGCATCAGAAGTAAATCTGCTAAGCTGCTTCCTCACTGAAAATTCATAGTCACCATAGCAACTGTAGTTACTTAAGAAATAAGGTATCATTTTAAAACATTTATCAGGATATAAATATACTGAAGTTGGTATGAGATTGAATTCACCATAAAGTCCTTTATATCTTGATAGATGTTTAAAAATGATACCTTATTACTCATTCATATATTTGCCTGATTATGACTTTTAATTAATGTATGAAGTGTCTTTTTTTTATTTTTCAAACTCAACAGCATATATGCAATCCACTGAATGCATGTCGACTGTTTATGATGTGCCCAACCCCTACCCCCCAGAGGTCCTCATTTGAACCATTTTGATTTTACACTACCTGAGGATGCCTCCATATAAATATGACTAATCATGGCTTTTTTGTTCTTAAGAAAAAGATTAGTCCCTATATATTCCTGTGTAAAACTTGGATCACCCATCATTGGCCAACTTACCCCCCCCCCCACCCCACCACCATCTCCAGGCAATGATTTCAACAAATTTGAATCAATGCTACCTGAGGATGTTTCCATTAAGATATGACCAATCATGGCTTTGATGCTCTTGAAAGAATACCTTTAAAGAATTTCCTACATATTCCTATTGTTAAACTTTACTCCCCAATTGTGACCCCACCCCACCCCGGGGGGTCGTGATCTGAACAAACTTGAATCTACACTACATGAGGATGCTTGCATATAAATATGACCAATCATGGCTTTGATGTTCTTCGGGAGAAGAAGATTTTTAATGATATTTTCCTATATATTTCTATGTAAAACTTTGGTCCCCTGTTGTGGCACAACCCCACCCCTTGGGGTTACAATTTTAACAAATTCTATTTTACACTACGTAAGGATCGATGCTTCCATATAAATAATATCAATCATGGCTTTGCTGTTCTTGAGAAGAAGATTTTAAAGATTTTCCTTATGTATTCCTGTTAAATTTATTCATCCATTGTGGCCCCACCCTACCCCCAGGGGTCAAGATTTGAATAAAATTGAATCTATGTAATTCCATGTAATTTTCATCTTTCCTGGCCCAGTGGTTCTTGAGAAGAAGATTTTTAAACAATTCAATTATTTTTTCACTAATTCCTAGTTATCTCCCCTTTAAAGAGAGCATGGCTTTTGATTTGAACAAACTTGAATCTCCTTCATCCAAGGATACTCTGTAGTAAGTTAGGTTGAAATTGGCCCAGTGGTTCTTGAGAGAAGTCAAAAATGTGAAAAGTTTTCAGACGGACAGATGGACAGACGGGGGCCGGATTATCCCCAGGATGCTATACAAAAGTTTCAGCTTTTCTGGCCCAGTTGTTCTTGAGAAGAAAATTTTGATTTTTCCTATTTATTTCAATGTTAAACTCAGATTTCCTACTGTGGCCAGGGCCGCTCTACCACGGAGGTCATGATTTTGACAATCTATTTAGATATACACTACCCCAGAATGCTTCCACACAAGTTTCAGCTTTCCTTGCCCAGTGGTCCTTGAGAAGATTTTTAAACAATGTCTTATATATTTCCATATAAACTTGAATTCCCTATTGTGGCCCCGCCCTACCCCCAGGGGTGTGATTTGAACAATTCAGAATCTGCACTTCCCCAGGATACTTCCACATAAATATTGTCCCGTGTTGATATTACAAGTTAACTCAGTATAGCAAATTAATCACATTAAAAAGCTGTCAAAACTGTGAAATGTGTGCTAGAACATTGGGCATTGAACATACTGAACAGAATACATTTCACTTAGAGACGACTGACCTGGTTGAAGAATTAATAAAAATCCATATAATATTATTAGTTACGAACATATACTGATATAGCATTTGATTCAACGGACACATCTCACACGCACATTCAACAAGCCAACTTTCAAAGGCGCCAATGGGCAATGAATGGGAACAATAGAACAGCAGAAATTTCCCACCAAAAAAGCACGTGACTAAAGATCAAAGTGCATCCAATGAAAAGCAAGATTCACCAAACTATTTATATTCTATTTATAGCATCAAAGTGGAAAAGAAAGCATTTGATAGCATCCGCCCAACAAGTCTAGGCTTACGTAATAAAGACTCATGATCTTAATTTTTTATTCCAGTGGGGACCGACTTCTAAAAAAATCAATCCAGAATTTTTTGATTGTAGAAATAAGGTCAACTCCATTCCAAAATCTTCAAAAGCTATAATAATTTCGAAAGGGGGGTATTTTTACCATTCTTCAAATGCTTCTTAATATGATATGAAAGCCGAAGATATGGAAATGGAAGAACAGTATGCATATTTTACCTCTCTTCGGATCTTTCATTCTCATCTTGAAAAGTTGTTAATTTGCAACAATAAAATGACATGAAGATTGAACCTTATCAAGATCACCAAACTACTTACAAAGAAATTTGTCTAGTCTATAGTTTTTTGGAGCAAACTCAGTAATAATTGATAGACTAAGCTGGAAGTCAGAGAAGAAACTTAATTCTCTGAATACTTGAAAAAAATATATATCACCGACATAATTACTATAAACCCCGAAATATTTTTCGTTTGGAAAACATACTATCAGTACGTTTTCCAAACGAAAAAAAATATTATACACACCAAATATTAAGACAAAAGTATTCGTTAAATTACCGGGTATTATCTCTACAGGCGAAATATTTATTTATTGATTCTCCTAAATGAAAATGTGGTCAGAATGAGAATGTTTTAATGCATCATTTTTTCTTTGTTTCTAAAAGATAAATAAAAGCAAGAAATAATCTTTTTGACATCACTGTTAAAGTTAGACTAGAAGAAACGATTCTGATAGATATATATTATTAGAAATAAATCAAAGTTCGGGCTTTTTGAAATCATAGAAAACTGCTTGAACTTTGTTAAAAATGGAAGTTGGAAATTTGCATACTTTACTCTTGAAATATTGAAAATTAAACTTTGAATATTTTCCCCCATATATCAAGCAATCTCCGTTTGCATAAAAACAATGCATTCAATAGGTAATGGGGGGGGGGGGGTGTCACTAAAGAGTATATATAGGGAAGACGGTTTCAAAAAGAACATTACATTGGCAAGTTGGGCGGTACTCTCTCAACCTCTGTCTATTAAAAATGTCCAATTTTTTTTCGTAGTATAGTGTGGTAGTTAATTCATGATAATGAGATATTTAATGCATAAATATGTAACACCCCTCCCCCCCCCCCCCCCCCCCCCCCCCCTTCACGAAAGAAATATAATTTTCGAGTTCGAACTTTCCAATTTTTCTTTTGCTTTCTTTTCAATTTTTTTTTTTTTTCTTTTTGTTTTTTTTTTTTTAGGTGTTTCCGTTTTTTAACACCCCCAGTCAAAAAACGATGCGGATACTGTTTGCCTTTCGTAAAAATAGATAACCTGCGTAAGTACGGAAGCGTTTTAGGTGTCAGCACGTGTGTATTTTTTGCTATGTCAAACTTTCTTACTTAATTGCTTTCTTTGTTAGTACTTGAATTAATGTAAGCGGGATAAATATTTTTTTCTGCAAGTTGCAACGTTGATTAGAGTTAGCACGTAAAATATTGTATTATCGATATGTACATCATTGTGTGTCTGATGGACGGAACAGCTACTGATCAAGAGTTGATAAGATTTGCGGTGTTTAGGCCTTCTGACTGATAAATTACACTGGCCGGGTTTCTTTAAGATATAAAGGAGATAATATGCAGTGGATGTAAATATATATAAGTATGTATTTTTAAGATATGATGTCCTCTCTATTGTTTATTTGATTCTTCTCTTAATTATTTATGCTTAAATTAATTTTCCTCGTATTTCTCTTGTATAGGCCCAAAATTGGAAATACAATGTGTACCTGTAATGAATTTACCTATTTACTTATTTAAACTTTAATGTAAAGTGAAGATAACGAAAAGTAATAGATAAAAACAATCAATAAACAACAAAATTACATAATGAGAAGAGGGCATAATACATTCCAGAGTTGGGATTAGGTACCAATGAGGAGTAAGCATCCCCTTGTGACCGTAACATCGGCCTCGAGTCCTATGTATTGATCAGGTAGAACTTCCCGTAGTCAAATTCAGAATAAAAACAAAGGCCTAACAATTGATATGAACCACAATTCATTCAGCCAAAATACACAGGCACGTAGCATTGTTTTTGAAAGTGGTAGGGGAGGGGGCAACCAGAGAAAATTTTTTTTTTACTTACCTGTAAATGTTGACAAGCAAAAAAAATGAAATTTCCCAAACTCGAAAATCCTATTTCGTGGGGGGGGGGGGGGGGGGGTAGTAGCCAACTTTTTTCAAGGCCAACTTCCTTCCACTTCCTTTTTTTTTTTTCTTTTTGCATACAATACTGCATTTCCTAGATATTACTATACTGTGGTAAGAAGTGGGGGGGACCAACCTTTCAATGGACATTTTCAATAGTAAAGCTAATGTTGGGGAAAAAGTGGGGGGATGGCAGGCCCCCCTGCCCCCCCCCCCTGTTGCTACGTGCCTGATACAATCGATTAAGTATAAAAAAAATTATAGGTTATATTTTATGACGGAGTCATAATATAGCGACCATAGAATTTACGAAATACCAACCACCAGCTGTTAACCGAGGTTGTTGAAATCTCTGTAGGTAACATAAACGTAGCAGTGATTAACATATAATCCTCATTTTTAAAAAAAATGATCGTACTCAGATGGCCGAGCAAATCATTTGACCAAAAAAAAAACTGATTAAAAGAAGAAAAAAAACTTTACATTTTTGATACTTCAGAGTTTCCGTACGAAGAAAGGGCAGTAATTCTGAGAAATTTCGAGAAGAGAACATGGCTGACATAAACAAGAAGAAGGTAGGGAATAAGAAATATTCTGTCTATATTGATTTATTTCTTGAAATGTTTAGATATTTAATTGTTGTATGGAAAGATTTCATGTCAAATATCTGTTGTTGAGCAGCACGTGTGCCAGTTAACACCCGGCATCAGAAAATTGCACGTGTTTCTTCCCCGATCCCGAATTTAAAACGATCGCAAATTCTAGAAAATGGAATTGATAACGCAAAAAGTAGTTATTTTTAGTTAATTTCCATTCTTTATAATTAAGTGTTGCAATTAAGCAGATTATAGTTTATTCTATCACCTTTTCTTATGACAAAAAAAAAATCTTTCATTTTTTTCTTTTTCTTTTTTTTTTTTTGGTTGGTTAGCAATGCAATTTTATCTGTTTGGAATTTGATGCATGTATATAGAGGAAGTACAATTAAGATTCTAGAATATGCTATGGGGGAGAAGACTACAAATGATTTGACACAGAAATTGTTTTTACCAAACAATTGTATGTTAAAAGAATTACTTTGACCGAGGAAATGAGAACATCTAGGCCTACTGCCTTTTGATTTCAAACTTTGTGAAACAGGAAAGGAGTCAACCAGGGAAGGAACCTGGTATCCATGCAGCATTAGTCAGGTGCTCTTCTGACAGCTAGGTCAAAGGCCCAAATCGTGATATTCCACTCCCTCCTTAAATTGTCTTTGCCCTGGAAGACTCAACCCTAAGGTCTTATAAATTCAAGTTGTTGCCCCTGGCAGTGTTTTTCTGACTTAGCTACTCAGGCCGGAATCCATGGCCAATTTAATAAACCATTACACTTTCACTCTTGTTAGCTCACTGTGAGCTGATAGCTAAGGAGACTTAGGAGAGCTTTTCTGAGATTGTCTTTCTGTACTTAAATTTGTCCTTAGTTCTGTTAACTTTTTTCACATTTTATATCTCTCCTTCAGAATTGCTCGGCTTTGATAAATTTTTCTTGACATTTCATTGTACAATAATTATATAGGATCAATCCATATGATTTTGCCTTCGGATTAGAACTGAAACAAATGTTTGAAATGCTCGCAGAGTTGTTTTAATAATGTATTGGGGAAATACAGGAAGAGATGACAGTTAATTGTATTAATGTAAATAATGTAGAATAGAATCGATTATATTTTGAAATATTTCACGTTGGGACTAGTGGGTAAAAAAAGGTATGACTTTGGCATGTAGGATTACTTGTATATCATAATTCACAATAACAATAAGACTACAATTTGTGAGCTTGCTTGTCATGTTAACAATCAATATTGCAGGCCTTTCAAAATCTGCCGGTACCCGGTACTTTTACCCGATTGGATTCATTCATGGTACCGGCCAAAATATTCAGAGGAGAAAAAAAAATCGCGTGAAAATACGATAGGCCCTACCATGTTTTACAAAAGTTGTGGTTAGGCCAGATAAAATTAATCTTTAGATTCTCATCCCCGCCGGCCCCTCTCAAAATGTCCCGCCTCGGTGTTTTTTATTTCGATTTTTGGGTGTTAAAAGTATTTCCCATGTATTTTTATTCAGCAAGAATTTTGGTCAAAGTTTAAGAGTTACCTCTCGTCTGTATTAAAAGTCGCGTGTCGCTATTTATAGCAAAAGAGCCATGTGAAGAATGGCGAAAAATCGGCAATAAAAGCAGTTTAAATATGTAATGAAAAGATAAATTGTCAGTGTAAAAAAGGCAGAGAAGAAAAAATAGCATAAACACATCTAGATAGTATTAATGGCTTGAGCAAATTAGAGAGATCTTAACTAAGGAAAAATAGACAGAGAAAATAACACCTGGTCAAGTTTTAAACGATCTCCAATTGTGTGTGATTTTTCTTTGAAAAAAGAAATAATAAAACATCGTAGGCAGACTTTAAAGAATGCTAAGAAAATGTTAAATCTTAAAACTGTTCAGGCCTAGGTTTTCCAGTAGAAGGTGATATTTTACAGAAAACAGAGGTTGGTAAAACCAAAAGGTATTTGGGGAAGTCTGACATGCATACACAATTTATCGGTATCCCCACCCCATTTTGTTTGGCGTGTGCCGTATTTGTGTACTTGATAATTTCTTAATTAACAATAAATATTTATTTTTTTAAAGCAAGAAGCTTCTTTAAATATTTAAAAGAATATGAAAGGAATAAAATCTATTCATATTGGCATTAACATAACAAAAAATGTTTACGAGAGTCCATGTTTTGTTGATACTTCCAATTTAACAATTATAAAAAATAAAAAATAAAATCCGCCCACCCGCCCCAATATTTTAGCAAATTAGGAAGAGAATCTAAAGATTAATTCTATCTGGCCTTACGTAGCTTTGTATTATTCTTAGTCCGTAATGGTATCTAATAACGTTTTTGATTGGTTAGTCAAGAAGATCATTAAAGCGTTTGAATAAATGAAACAAAAGAGATTGCGTAACGCGTCTTATAGATCTTGTCGAAAACGAAAGTAGATTTCGATATCAAATTCCACCGTCACTGATTTTGACAAAAGCTAATGACTAATATGTTTTACGGTGTGACCGTTGGGGCGAGCGCAGTTGTACCATCGAAAAAACTTGAAAAATTTATCAGCCACTTCAAACATCAAGCCGCACGAGACGTCTCGACTACCTGTGACGTCACGCAACGTCACGGAGCTCGTTGGAGCTTACGGAGACAGCCGAGCGTCTGGTTGAAACTCTAGACCTAGTGCAATTTTGGTCGAAAAACATTGCAGAGTTATTTTTTGTTTATTTGAAAAATATCTACAAACTGATAGCCTTTCATCCTTTACGTTATTATTTATTTCTTTATTTATTCGCGCAAAGGTCATTGGGTAGTGCAGGAATTCTGGGAATGTTGCACAGAGAAATTTGGCTGACGTATGTACAGATTTCAATCCGAATTTCCTCTGTTCTTACATGTTAGTCTATTGAGCTCGCTTCGCGACGCTCGCTGCGCTCGCTATGAATATATTTTAAATAAATACGGCCAAAAAAATAAAAAATAGGAACCAGGTGTCAGAAATGAAAGTGTCAATTTAGAGCAATGGTAATGAGTTTCACAAAAGATTTTAAGGTAAGTCACTCGTCAGCTTTTTAGAAAAGTTCACGCAGAAGCTTTTACTTCAAAACTACTTATTAAAATTCAATTTTTATAACATATTTAAATTCAACAATGTAAATTTTTTAACATTCAATGAAAAAACTGCTCAAAAATCTACAAAGAAGCAAGATTTATGAGGGACTATTTCTTTTGGTGGAAGGATATTTAGCAGAAAATTCTGCATATCTACACATTTATAAAATTTAATGTAATGGAAATTTAGCCTCACATACTTTTTCTCGGAGAATATTTTCGTTTTGATATTGCTAAAAATATTTAATATATGTCTTAATTTATATTTTTAGACTAAGTTTTACACCTTCCTTCAACAAACTTTTCCAAAAAATGAAAATATTTTAAAAGAAGTCAAGTTCAAATTTACACCATTTTTTGCCTGAAAATCACATACTTTGACAAATATTTCAAAATTAACATCACTGACCCCACCTTTTTCTTTCATTATTTTAAACTACTCGATACTTGTGACTGATCAGCATTTAAGTCGTAAAAAGTTTGATATAAGAAAAAAAATTTATTGCCTATTAAGTTTTTTAATACCCCAAATATGTTATTTTTTAGTGCAAAAAGGTCACAAAATAATTTACGCGCATTAATTTGCAGGATTTGTTTAATGATTAAATATTATTCAAACTATTTTACGTAAAATACATAAGATTATATTTATTGCCATGCTTACATCTGATCAAATATAATAAGGGTTAAAGTAATTAACCAAAGAGATGAAATTTAAGTGCAAAAAGGTCAACTTAAATGTACCGTAGATCAGTAGGATGCACACTGACCCCCTATTTTCTTTGCGATTTTGAGTTACACTTTATGAGTACTTATCCAAAATATACTTCTCAAAAAACCCTTGATATAACAAATTTCAGGAGTGACTTACCTTAAGATACAAGGAACTAGACCGCGGAAAGTCTTCAACACAATTGACCGATAGAGAGACCGACATGAACAGTAGATAGTTCTTTGACCACCTCTGTACTACATTTTAATAGCCTCAACTCTTCAAATTCAAGTGTCAAAATCCGCAGCTGACGATATAAATTACTTACAGTCTTAAATATCTGCAACTTTCTGATGAAACAAAAGGACATAAAACAGAAACTATTTCTTTTGCCACACATTTAATTCTTTGATTCAGCAGTTTTCTAGTGGTCAAGAGAATGACCTTGCGGACGTTTACTTTCTTCCCAATATTGTTACCATATCCAGTAAAGTGAAGGAGTCATATATAATTTTTTTTTTTGTCTCCAGTCTTGATGTCATCTTTGTCTAATTTACACATGTATATTATTTTAATGTACATGTACCAGTGCATGAAAAATATGCTGAATTTATTGGTACATGCTATGCATCATGTAGTGTTTCTTCTAATTTTTTTTGTTAAAGTCTGCACTTTACTGTAGAACAGAAATGAATTTAATTTAATGCAAATACAATTTCATTTCTCTTTTATTAAATCTAAATTTTGAATTTACATTTCGTGACTCAATAATTTTTTTATATTTAAAACATAACACTTACAACTCAAACCTTTCAAATTTTTTTTGAACAAATTTATAAATATAAACAAATATAGCATAGAACTTAGAAGTTTTACCTAAATCTTATTGTTACTCTTCTCAAATAACTAATTTTTCTATGTAATTCCACCCATCCAGTGCTAAACTTCACATGTAATGTTTATTGACCAAAAATAAACTTTGAAACATGGCATAAAAATAACACTGATAGCAGCATACTTCTATGTGTCTAGAAACCAGGAAATGCTGTCTGGTGGCTTCTAAATTTCAAAATTTTTCCGGGGGGGCATGCCCCCGGACCCCCCTAGCAGGCTCACGCCTTCGGCGTTCGCCAAGTGGTACCTCCTATTTTTTATAAAGTACCACCTGCTTCAAATCTTTTTGAAAGCCCTGATATTGCATTAATTAACACAATAAGGTGCTTTATTTACACATTTGCCTCCTGAAAGGAAGTGTGAATCAAGCAAGCAGAGTGCCCCATGTTAATTTTTTTGCCAACTGAAGGGTTTGACCATCGACAGTTGATCCTGCCTGACCACTACATTAGTTCACCTTTTAATTTGTAAACCCCTGTTGGAACCCTTTAAAGAGTTTGAATTTTGAAACTTCATGGCATTTTCTTTTATTTCTATGTCCTCTCTCCCATTTTATAGAGCAGAGATTGCACCTGACTGTTTTATAAACTAAGTTTTGAATGTTTTTGCTATACAATATGCCCCTCCAGCCCTGAAACTTTTTAGGCAGAAGCCCTGAAAAGTCAAGGAAATGAGGCATTAAGTCAGGGAAAGTTTGAGGAGGCCATAGGGAGTTACACGGAGGCAATTCAGCTGGACCCGGACAACCACGTACTGTACAGTAACAGATCAGCCGCTCTCACTAAAGCAGGGAAATACCTGGAGGCCATAGGGGATGCCGACAAAGCTATTAATCTACAGCCAAACTGGGCTAAGGTACCACACAATTTTTTCAGTTCATTTCTCTTTGCAGAGTTGTATTTTGAAATGAAATGAGAAAGTTTTTTTTTTTTGGTATAATCAGTTAGTGATCTAAATGTTGAGCCTATAATATTCTTTGGTAAATTGAAACAAATAAGTAAATATCTTGAAATAATTTAATTCTGGTTGTAATGCTGATTGATTGGATAAAAAATTACTTTTAGTTTTACTTTGGTATAGAATTGGTTACGTAGTACGTAGCAATGACTTGCGTCAAAAATGTATCAATCCGCCCAACGTTAAATTCAAATTTTGTACAAACTGAAGTCATTTTGTTAGAACAATCATCTTTTTTTATTACATCAAATGAATGAAAATTAAATTATAAGCAATGAATTTAATAGCTATACCCATTTTATATGGTATAAACTGGGTTGGAACAGTTTACGCTTTTTTATAAACCGCTTCGCGGTTTAAATTCATTCCTTAAATATAAAGCTAAAGAGATATGTAAAACTGTGTAGTAGAATGTGAGCTCATTTTATGTGAATTGTTTTCTCTGTGTAGGGATATTCCAGGAAAGGCACTGCCCTGTGTTGTCTAAATAGATATGAGGAGGCAAATGAGGTTTTCTCTGATGGGCTCAAGGTGGATCCAGAAAATGCCGCCCTCAAAGAAGGACTACAGAAGACCAAAGATGTTCTTACAGGTAAAAGTAATCAAAGAAAATGGTGTAAATCACATACATTTCAGATGATTTCACTACTTTATTTTTCACAAAATCAACAAAGCAAGTAATTAATTTGCGAGATTTGATATAAATTTTAGCTCACCTGAGCTGAAGACTTTTTACAATTTCATGTGCTTTCAATTCTAATGGGAATTTAAGGTATAAAATATTTATTTTGTTGTATTACATTGAATCTTTTATTGCAGGTCCTGGAAATAGCCAACCTATACCGAGTCCTTTTGCTGTTCCTGACATGATGGAGAAGCTACAAGCAAACCCTAAAACACGAGAGTTTCTTAAACAACCCGATTACCGTGCTATGATTGAAAAGCTACAGAAAAATCCTAATGACCTCAAGTTAGTATTAGCTATAGTCAAGTTAGTATTAGCTAAAAGTATGGAAAATAGCCTATCAGATTGAGAATGCAACTCTTCTATGTCTAAATTTTGCAATATTATGGGAATCAAAAGTCAATAAGAATAGAGATTAGAGCTATGTATTATTTAAAAAGTTTCAATGCAAGTTATGCAACAGAAAGCTTTGATGGCTCTGAGATTCAATAAGATTATTTCTCAGTGCAAGATCTTCATTGGAAATGTGCTCCATCTACACTGTATTATAATGAGACATGGAAAACACTTTTAATAATGAGATATCTAAAATCCAGCTTTTGCAAGTACTGTTCTCCTGAATTACCACCCAAAAAGTATGCTTTTCTAAGTGATACCCCTGTTAAAACTACACAGTTTTAACAATATTGTAACACACAGTCAGCAATTTAACAAAATCAGAGAAGTTGAAAAAAGGGGGTCACAGTACATAAACGAATAGCATTTGACTGTGTATTCATTTTTAGCACCTTTCACGGAAAGAAACTTCCTCTAAATCAAGTACATTGCTAAATGTCTTGCACACATATATACATGAATAGACCGTTTCATGGTAACTGCTGTACTGCTCTTTTGCAGGGCAAAATGATATAGTTTGGTGAAATATGACGTAAAAGTAATTGTTAAATATACGTCATTTAATTATCTCTCAACAAAAACTTCGCCAAACGTTATTATTTTGCCCTGCAAAAGAGTAGTACCGCAGTTACCGTGAAGGGGCTAATAAGGACATTAAGAAATGCGCTAAATCAAATATACGCTAACTGGATCAAAAATAAATTTCCACCAAATATTGTACATGTCAAATACCCAGGTATAATAAATTTACAGTATTAAGCCTAAGTGGAAACATTCTTTAAATAAGGCATACTGCATAACTAAAAATAAAAGTTGAATAATGTAAGCAGGATTGTAAATAAAAGAACAAAAATTATTCAGTTCTCTGGTTGACAGTTTTTCTCTCTGTCAGAATGTCAGATGGCCATGCTGAAAAGTTTTAAGAACTGTTATAGAATTTGATGCTTGAGTTATCTTTCATGATGTGTGAGTTATCTACATGTATCTTGATTTACTTTGTAGGGACATGGCCGATCCCAGAATAATCACCACTCTAGGTGTTCTCATGGGATTCGATGTCAGCACTCCTTCAGCTTTCACAGAGGAAAACATGGAGACAGACACACAGCAACCTCAGACTTTCCCAGAATCTCAAAATGCCTCATCTTCTAACCCCAGCCCCTCTGAATCCTCAGCTTCTAGTAGTACAAAGAATGTTAACACAAAGGTGATGTCAAGAGACAGAAGAATTATAAATTAAAAAGTTACAAGAGCTACTTGGAAAAGAACTGGTGTCCTTGTACATCACCTTTCCCTCCAAAAAAATAAAAAGCACCAAACAGATAAACAAACAAACAAAACTGATAGGCACAGAAAAAATTATTTGTTTAACAGTCTGGTGATTTTTAAACATGGAATGAGTTCCTTCATTTTTAATTATATCATTGATAGGCACTTGAAGAAAAACAAAAGGGTAATGCAGCATACAAGAACAAAGATTTTGAGACAGCCCTCAGCCATTACTCTGCAGCAATTGAGCTAGACCCAACAGACATCACATTCCGCAATAACAGAGCAGGTGGGTTATACGAAAAGTTATTGGATATCTATTTTCTAAGCCACTTAATGTGATGCCTTGCCCAAAAAATTACAGAACTGCAAGTTATAATGTTTTTAAACAACATTCTTCTTTTAGCTCTACTGGTCGTAGACGAGGACCAATTTAAAAAAAAGAAGAGCTATGATCTTGTCAGTGACTTAAATCTGTTAAAGAAGTGTCCTTTCAAGGTCTCATTTATGTATTTCAGCGGTGTATTTTGAACAAGAAAACTATGACAAATGTATAGAAGAATGTGAAAAGGCTGTGGAAATTGGACGAGAAAATAGAGCAGATTACACACTTATAGCAAAGTAAGGATTTTATCTTTGACACACAATACAGTTTCATTTTCTGATAATAAAAAATGTTCTTGTGTGGCATTGAAGAAATGTAAGATTAAAGGGAAGTAAATATGCCACATTCCCTGATAGATAAAAAATGTGTATGTTGAATGAAATGGATAAATCCTAGACATCAGAAGGAAATTTAAATCAATATCCTTGTCAAGTGGGGAAAAAAAATGTTTCTTTTCAGAGCTCTAGCCAGAATTGGTAAGGCTTATATGAAGAAAGATGATGAAGAGAACGCTCTACGCTATTTTAACAAGTCTATCTCCGAGTACCGGACGCCAGAAATTTCAAAATTAATTGTAGAAGTGAGTGTTTTTCCTAATCTTTTGATGCCTGTTGATGGCTAAAATTTCTGTAATAAGCATCAGCATTTTACATTCACCTGTAACTTAAACCCAACAAATAATTAGAATCACAATTTGCTATCACATAAAGACATGATATAAGACATGACAGTACATGTAGATTTTCTTGATTATACATGTACTTTACTGTAGATTTCTAAATATACGTGTGGAATTAATTATTTCCTCATGCGAAATAAAATTACTCATCTTTATTTTTATGGTGCTGAAATCTAAGTAAATTCTCTTGACCATCCGTCCATTCGCGAATTATTATTCTCGCGATTTGACGTTGAGGAGCTCATTCGCGATAATAAGTACTCACAAAAAATAAGGAATCTACAGTATTCTTAAGTCAAATTTCTGTAAACTTGTTTCCATTTTTAGATTGAGAAAAGAATGAAGGATAAGGAGCGTCTGGCTTACATCAACCCAGAGATTTCATTGGAGGAAAAGAACAAAGGCAATAAATTATTTCAAGAAGGTAAATATATGAAACTATGACTAGCTAAGCTTAACTTTTAAAAATACAAATAACATTAAAAGTGTACAAACTTGTAAAGTCTATGTGACAACAATACATATTAAGTAAGAGGAAACATTTGTTTTTCTAAAAGCTTATTAATGTTAGCAGTATGATTTTCATAAAATCAAAAATCCACATTGGTGTTATTGTTTTCTTCTATAGGAAAATATCCAGAGGCAAAGAAACATTATGATGAAGCTATCAAGAGGAATCCAGATGATGCCAAATTGTACAGCAATAGGGCGGCCTGCTACACAAAATTAATGGAATTCAACCTGGCTATTGCAGATTGTGAAAAATGTATTGCACTGGATCCCAAATTTAGTAAGTTTAAACATTCTACATGTCAAATTGAATTTAAAAAATTGAAAGTTTTGTAAATTTACAGGATATTGTGAGCACATGTCTATAGTTAGAAGATTTTGTCTGTACATAAATATGGGATGCTTACACTGTGGCAAAAATCTTGTATATGGAAGGGGGGAAAATCTTAAATTTAGGAAGTGAAGTCATATTTTACATAGATAAAGACCAGTACATTATGTATACTCGGCAGATTGGAGTTCTGCATATTTTGAAAAATTGCAAGCAAGAAAGTATTTAATTTTATTAAGATTGTACATGTAGTGTCACATGATTGTATTTTTTACATGGCACAGTAAGTAAGTTTTATTTGAAATGTTATGTATTAAATTTTGCAATGTTTTGTGTTGAACAGTAAAAGGTTATCTCAGGAAAGGAAGTATTCTGCTTGCAATGAAGGAGCCCACCAAAGCTATATCTGCTTACCAGAAAGCCCTGGAGCTTGATCCCAAGTCTGAGGTAAGATCCCTTCATCTACAGTCAAACATCATTATCCTGAACTCAATGGGAATAGTTAAAACATAAGATGATTTGAGCTATCGTTATTTCATTGTAAATTATTGAAAGAAAAAGTTTGGAACTTCCAAATCAAAGCAGCTTACCCTTCATACTGTAAAATCGCATATTTTCGAGGGGTCAAATTTTCATGGTTTAAGGAAAAAAATGAGTTTGAAGGGATGTAATTTTGTGGATGAAGAATTGTTTAGTTGTAATAACTGTGAAAAATTACATTTCATGGTGGACAAAAATTTGTGGGTCTCTTCATAGCTCAAAAACAACAAAAATAAAACCCCCACGAAAATTAGTGATTTCACAGTATTCAAGAAATCAGTATTCAAAATACAGAAGTTATTATGGATTAACTTTTTAGCTCAGGTGAGCTTTTCTGATCAACTGTTGTCCATCCTTCAAACGTCTGTCGGTCTGAAAATGGGAATCACAAGTAATGACAAGAGGAAAATCTGGGGATGAACAACAGGGCCAAAGTAACACAGGGAGTTTTGTGGCTCATGGGCCTCTTGCTTTGAGCATAATAGATAATAAATAATATCATTATATTTCTCAAAAATATATGTGCAAAAAAGTAATGTGGACTTTTATGTTAAATTCTATACCTTCTCAATATATCAAGAAGAATTCCTGTTTTATGTTGCTCTACTAAATAACAGAGTCATTTTCTATAAATTTTATGTAGGTGTAGATGTTTTACAAAATGTTAGAAAATCCATGTTTCTGCTTCATTGAAGGGGAAGGAAATCCATACAGCCTTTAGTTATTTTAAGGAGAGAAAATCCATGCCTCTTCCTAATTGTTTATTATTGTTTTAAGCAAGCAGTTTAATTTTTTTCTGTAGGAGGCTCAGAAAGGTTACCGTGATGCTTTGATGGCTGAGGGTAGCGACCCTGAGGCTGTGAGAAGACGAGCAATGGGAGACCCGGAGGTACAGGCCATTCTAAATGACCCAGCCATGCGCATGATCCTGGAACAAATGCAGAAAGACCCCAATGCTGTCAGAGAGTAAGTACAGAAATTATACTGATTTTACAGAGGTCAATCTAGACTTGTTTTAAATCTTATCAAAGGCATATTATTGAGTTCAAAACAGTAGAGCTACAGTCTTGTCAGAGACTTCTTAGGGTTTTTTTTTTACCCTCCAAAGCCACATGTGCTAATCCCAAACTTATCTTTCCTAATCTTTATTTTAACAAATTTTAAAAGTAACCAAACTTTTTGAAGCCCTGTCCCTGTCTTGTATAAAATGCAGCAAACTTGTTAATTTTCCCAGAGGTTATTTTTTTTGGTGTTTTTGAGGTCCATATGAAGATCCATGGATTTATGTCCACCATAGTATGTAAAATTCTATACATCTACTCAATAATTCTTTGTCCAGGAAATAAATACCACGAAAACTCTTATTTTTTCCTCAAACCTGGAAAACTAGACCAGACGATTCCTGTAAAAGAACCCCTAATTTGACTTGTAATAAGAATGCTATCCTGCTACTATATTGATGCATTACCACAACTTATAAGATGATTAACCTTATTAGCATTAATCAAGATTTACAAAAACATTAATAGATAGTTTGGTCATTAATACTTTTTATCATGAATCTCAGATATTCTTGCACAATTTTTTTGGTCAGAATTTTCAATTTTTTTTTAATAGACTGTAGACTACATGTATTGATCTCCCTTAGAGATTTTTTACAAAATTTTGTTTAGCGTGGTATTTTATTACGTATTTAATATTTATATGGTTTGTTGCTCCAGAATGCAAATATAAATGTTTGGTTCCTTTATTTTAGACATTTGAAGAATCCAGACATTGCAGCAAAGATTGAGAAACTCCTGGAATGTGGCATAATAGCTATCCGTTGATGACTGTAATATGAATGTTAGTTTTAATGCTCCATGAAGAAATGAAAATGTACAAAATTCGGAGATTAACACTCAGAATTTTTTCCTAAATGAGGACCAATCAGTGAATGAATTGCTTGATTTAATGTGTATTTTATTGTTTCAGTGTACACAAAAGTGATTCTTATTAATATAACATAAAAATTAATTTGATGTTCAGTAAAAAAAAATATCAAATTGCTTCACATAAATCTTGCTTCTAACTGAAGAAGAAAATTCAGAACATAAAACATACTTATAAACATTCATAGATGAGTTCGAATGTTGGGCATTTTATCATGTCAGATATTCTGGCAAAATACTGTTATATTAGGTCCCAATTATTTCTTCATTTGAAAAAAACAAACTATTTCCAATCCAGATTGCAAACCCAGCAAATATTTTGCACCAGTTTTAACATTTGTATTGGAATGAGGCAAAAATTTATAAAATGTAGCTTAAATTAGTTATCAAGGAAAGAGGTTTTGTTTAATAGTTCAATGAGTGTTCTATAGACTAGAATAACATTAATGGAATCTAGATACTGAGACAGAACTAGTTCCTATGTCATGCCAAAACTTTGTGATAAAAGACATATATAATCAGAGAAAGTTGCAAAACACGGGCTCCCACTGAGAAACACATGTGAATAAAATAGGTGAGAAGGACATGGTTATATAATCTCACATTGACAATCAAGTCCGACAAGAGGAAATACCGGATCTGGAAACTTGACAATATTTCTATCCATGAAAGTCTATAGGAAGAAAATGGCCAAAGAATTTTCTTCTCTATGTTTGGCAAAATTAAACACAGATGAAATGATGATCCTTTGAATTTAGGAAATTTACTTAGGAATATTAGAAAAAAATGAAAATTTTCTGTATTTAAAATGGTTAATTAATATGGACAAAACTGGAGCACACAAAAAAAGGTCACAAAAGTATTCTTGACATACACTGAAAATATACACTTGTTTTCAGAGAATGTTTTGCAGCTCTAAAACTGAAATATCAGTGATATTGAAAATCACAGTGGCCAGTAACACACTGATTTCATTTTGCATAATCAGTATTATCACCATTTTGTATATATACATGAAGTGATTATGTGAAATCAAACCTAGTGTGTTACTGGCCTTACCAGTATTTTAGTTCACCTGATTCTTCAGCTTCAAAATTGTCTGTCATCAATTTTTCATGTCCCCCAGGACTAGCTAGCGGGCTATTTCAAGCAAAGAATCTTTGAGTGAAGTGTATTCAACTTTGTTCCAGTGAAGGTCCACACCTTCTTTCAAGGAAAAATTCAATGTCATCTTTTAACAAATTTATTATTCAGAAAAAACTAATTGAAAGCTTCATTACATAGTGTGAAATCAATTTTATTTTAAAGATCATGACCCCAAGAAGTAGGGTACAAATTAAAATTTTGCACACTGAACTTTAAAACTTAGGTTTGGATGGAATATTTTGGTCTTTCTCAAAGAGCATTGATTGTTACAAAATGGCATGCTCATTTTTTTTTTTTTTTTTTGAAAGGAACAAGAAAGCATATAAATATCTTTGCAATGTTTTAAGATGCCCCATTCCACAAAAGGTTGTCCAAGTTTTACATAATTATATACTGTATAGTGAAAACCTTTATAAAAATCTCAAGAACACAAAACGGTGTTTTATAGTCACAGAAATGAAAGCATCTTTAGGTTTTTTGTTCAGATCCTGACCTCCTGGGAATAGATGTTTCACAATGGGATATATGGCAAATATAAATTAAAAAAATCTTTCCAAGAACAGAAAATCGTTGATAGTCAAATTTTACATGGAAGCATCAGTAGTATAAGGGGTCTAGCCGGCGAGGTCAACTGAGTGCACTTTTTATGCAAATGAGGTTCAAAAAAAAAAAAAATGGGTCAACTGAGTGGAGTGCTAACCCTAACCCTAACCCCTAACCCTAACCCTAACCCTAACCCCCCTAGCCCTAACTAACCCTAACTAAACCCTAACCCTAACTAACCCTAACCCTAACTAACCCTAACCCCTAGCCCTAACCCTAACTAAC
>NW_026927102.1:0-29459 GCF_032062105.1 Saccostrea cuccullata | reverse complement strand
TGTGACTGTCCATCGATAGTACCAAACTTCATACAGTACAAAGTAGGTTTTACTTTGATATTTCCATAAGTATTTAGGTTGTGGTAATAAAACAGCTGATTAAAAAATAAAGTCAGTTTTAAAAGTAATTCCCGTTTTTGCATTTCTATTTTCCGTTGTTTTCTCATAGTAAGCCTTAACAGTTCTGAAACATTGAATGCCGCCTGGGCGCGGGGATGGGGTTTTGGAATCTTGGCATTTACATAAATGACACTACACCTGTGAGACGTCTAGTGTGTATATCATAAACTGGTTAATAGTAATTGGTAAATAATTAACAAATCATTCCAAACTAGTTTAGGCATGACAATATTTAGAGACCTTTCAATATTTTTCATAGAACTTCTATTAAAGTCTAGGTAATCGCACTATACATGAAGCAACATATAGCACAAGGAGTTGAATATACCGATAACCGATTAAGGGAAATCAAGTGAAGGACCTTATAGGCAACACCAAAAATTACTATTCAGCATTCTGCTGTTATGATCAAACAAGAACAAATAAATATTATAAAACTTAAAGAAATAGTCTTATATATAAAAAAAATACGATCACTATTGTTAATATCAAGTAAATTAAATGTAAAATACAAATGAAAACGTGCACTTAACAATTATATATATTCCGGTATTGAAAACTAATTTCTGGAACTGAAAAATTCCGGAATCTATTCACTTTTTTTTGTGATATTAATAGTCCCCTGTTTTGTTTCACCAGTTTTTTCGCATTGTGATTCAAATGGAATTGAAATATTAATGAGGGGAATTAAAAACGCAAACCAACAATTATTACTACAACAGCAAAAACCGTCATGAAAATATGACTTCCTAATATTAAGCAATTCAAGCACTGATTTATGCTAGCAAAGAGGAACGCTATTTAAAATATTTTTCAATGAAGGCAAAAAATATATTTAGCATACAGATAAAAGAAATGCCAAAATAAGGAAATCATACACTATACTTTTTAACAGTAAATAAACATGAAATTTCTGTCAAGTAAACTAAAGCTAGATAAGTGTTAATTATACAATATGCCTGTTGTCGAAAAGGAGATAGGAAACGCATTTCATCTTAAGACATTGGCATTTGCGGTAAAGATAGTACTACTTCGCATATATGTCTAATGAAATACACATTGAATCTTTTACCGTTTTACATAAGACAAAAGGAAAATTGAAATATTACACTTTTTAAAACCTTTTCAAATACATACTGGTAGTATTAGATTTGGTACAGCCACTGATGAAATTACAAAACGGAAGTTTACAGGTGCATTGTTTCTGGCAACCTTGACCGTAATTTGGAAATCTGCAGGGATGAGAACAATCTTCTCCGACAAAGCCGGGGACTACAATCTATAATTGTCAGTGAAAATGAAATAGGAAATTCTTATAAATCATAAATTTGGAAGGTATTCTAAATGTAAGATTGAACCCAGATATTTTTTTTCTTATACATGTTATACAAAATGACATTTAGGTAAGAAATATATTCTGAACTTACAGATTAAGGTTAATTGATATGTATTTCAAAGTTATTCCCGAATCTATCATTCTATTGAATCATAAAAGATACATGTATTATACATATATACTTTAATATTTTTAAATTGTATAAGAAGGATATGGAGATAACGAGGAGTATTAAATCTCAAAGTCCATTAAACAATATACAAAGTCAGAGCAGAGCAAACACGGACCTCCGAAACATCAGAGGTGGGATCAGGTGCCATGGAGGAGTGAGCATCCCCTGCCGACCGGTCACACCCGCCGTGTGCTCGTTGTAATGATCAGGAAATAACGGAAAAAATCAGTCGTCAATTCAGTGTATAAATAATGGACTAACAATTGGTATGAAAAACGTCAGTCAGCATTTGACTCAATGATAAATTGTATTTGCTGACAAGGTCATTGTATCGACCATAGAACTTACGAAATGATGACTTTAAACGAGACTGCTGATGATGATATTCTTGTTTCATCTACTTGCTTGTCAATAATTTACCTCGTTTAAGAAATTGTTCATAAATAATGAATGAATGAAAACAAGGAGCTAATAAGTGAGGCCATGGCTGTTGATCAAATTAAAACTGAAAAGGAACGAGAGTACGTGAAAACTAGAGATAAAGAGGACAGTTTTAAATACAAACCTTTACATTGTTCTTTTAATTCATCCCTATGAATCGAAATTGAAAGAATGCATTTAAATAAACAACATTTTCTCTGTAAATAAAATTAGAAATTAAATGGAAATTAAATTGCTTTTCATTTATCATTTATTTAAAAAAAAATCCTTACCTGATGCACTTGAGGTAAACGAATGATATATTTCCTAAGATGCACATGGCTTTTAGAACAAAGGTTGAAAATTTGTGTACGTACATGACTACAGCTGCGACAAACTATACTTTGTGCAGCATATAGTAAGCGGTGAAATGAAATGCCTTATACGGCTTTTTTATTTATTGCACATAGCTCTTCCTATATCAAACAACTAGCCAATCATTTGAATGAATAACACACTATTGCGGTCTATTCTATGTTTTCATCAAGCCTCAAATATATGATTCAGGCCAATCTGCGATATAAATAGTCTGTGAGAAAAACACTTGAAGTAGTGTGATTTTTTAAGTACAAGAAATAGTAACTGATGCATTCGTCCCTGTCATGAAAGCCTCACTTAGAGAGGGAGTTGATCTTTTGTGTTTGTTAAATAAAACTTGGGGCATGTCTAAAAATTATATCTTTTTGCTGAATTGTCTATTAAATTAAAACTCATATTTATACCAAATTTTAATCAGTATGTAAGTTTATTCTGACTCAAAAAACTTAAATGTTCTATTCAATCACATTTGTCCAAATCTGCAAAAGTCATAGAAAAAAATTAATTTCAAGAAAGATACATTACCTAATTATAAAATATGGAACCGGTAGAAAGGTTGTAATACATTTCATATGTTAGTAGGTTACATGTAATATGAGTATGTGAAAACAAAAAAAGGTAATTTCAGTTTTTTTTCCACATGTCTCCCCTTCCAAGAAACTTCCATCTTATAATTTTACAAATCCTGGGCCATTTTGAGCCTCAAATCGGTACCATAAATTTCGCCACAGGTACTTCGAATATGCAGTTATTTAACTTTTATTTGTACGACAATGAATTATGAAAGGTTATACTAATTTTAGAAACATGTTTAAAGGTAAGTGATCATGAAAGATGCATCTTACGTTGTGAAAAATTATAAATAATATATATATATGTATATATGCCAAAGAAGTGATTATTTGTAATTTCTAAGCTTAGTTCAATGAAATTTTAATTTATTCCAGTCATGTATTTTTTTCAATTTTACTGTTTTTTTAATGTTTTTTTTTTTTACATAGAGTTATAACTAATTAAAAATAGAAGTTAGCATAATTTTTTTATTCAATTTCAAATAAGTAATGGTTCGATAAAAATTAAGGTAAATCATATACTGAGTATATTTAAGGAAGATTATAAACGCATCACAAGGCTAGAAATAGTACAAATCCTGCTGTTACTTCCCTTCTATATCATTATATTTTCCTTATTCAATAATAAAATGCAAAATAAATCCCTGTATCATATGTCACGAATATCTTTATAAAGGAACATATGGAATGAAAACAGATATTTAGTTTTATTTGAATGGCATAGCTACGTCCTGACACCATATCCGTTAAATGTGTAAGCTTTGAAAAGACGGAATTACTCAGTTATGTAAGTTCATATGTAACTCCCTTTATATATATACATGTATATATATATATATATATATATATATATATATATATATATATATATATATATATATATATATAACTGTCTGAAGAGCCATTAGGCAGAAAGCGCTAACAGTAAAAATGATTTTCGAGATTTGTGATTTCTGACTTTTTTTTCATTGGATATATATATATATATATATATATATATATATATATATATATATATATATATATATATATATATATATATATATATTTAAATGAAGGGAATAAAATCAAACTTAAATCACGAATTGAAATCCGAACCCACTTATCTATGACAAACGGGAAAACTAAATGCCAGAGTTCGTGTGCACAAACAACAAATTAAAGACCCTCGTGTGCGTAATACACCGTATTGTGAACATTTCGCAAAATGTGGCAAAGGAATATTTTAGATTTTCCCTTTTTATAAACTTTCAAATGAAAACGAAATTCTACGTTTGGCAAAAGAAGACTGTTTATCAACCACTTTAAAACCAATCTTAATCGCAAATGATATTATATATTTTATATTTTGAAATCTTATTTGTATAATGTGTGATAGTTAGTGTAAGATCAGTACACTAACTACATGTAAAACGCCAACTTAACGCTACCTTGATTTATTATGACGTCACAATGAACTTTATGCTTTTGACGTTACCAGGTAACCTTCCTGACATTTGTATAACTGCATGAAGAGCCGAAGATGGCGAAAGCGATTCCAGTAAATGTTTTGTGATATTTTTTTGATTTTTACTTTTATTTAAGGAATGACTCTAACTCGCGGATTATAAAGCGTAAACTGACCCAAACCAGATTATACTCGATAATTTGGTCAAGAATTAGAGTCATTCCTTACAATTTAATTTTTTAATAATAAAATTAATAAATAATAAAATTATGTTGCTTTTTACGAGTTCAAAGTTACTGCGCAATAATACAACCTTAGTAATGGAAGTAATGAGAAGTGAGGGGAGGTAATAACTGATACTTAGATCTAGCAGCCATAATGTTTGTTTACATAAGATAAGATCGAGTAACTGTTTGAAGTACATTCATTATATCTTGAATTTTCCATGGTTTCCGAGCACTGGGAATTAGGGGATTGCATGGATAAGATGACGAAGCTGGTCGTCAAGGGTGTGTGTCCCATACCAAACCAGATGATACAAAATAATCTGCGTTCCTTTTTGGATATGAACAAAAAGCAAGTTTTTTGACTTGCCTAGATAGCTGTTCCTGCACTGCTCGGAGACAGATTCCTAAGGTCGAGAGTTCAACCCCGGGTTAGGGCGGAAGTTGGTATCCATATGAAAAGTGAATTTCTTGTGCTTTCCACTGCATGAAAAGTCGGGTCTACTTTTACCTAAATGCAATTTAAATGCTGCGATTATTTAATGTTTAAATGCATAGTATAACATATTGTGGGATCGTAAACGCTAGAAAATAATAGGCATTTAATACGAGTTTAATGGAAAATTAAAAGAACAAATTTAATAAAGTTTGGAAAATTGTAAACTTACTAATACGTTCGGATTTAAGTCTCCCGTAAACAAATATTATACCTCGAGTATACAAAACGTATAATTATTATTAAACATGCCCATAAAATAAAGGTTTTATGGTTATATTAAATTTGATCGTTTAATAAAATTTAATGTAGAACTTAACCTCATTATTTTTTGTTTAATTCACACTTTACTTTATAATACTTCCAAAAATTAAGTTATATACGGAGAAATGTAAACTTACTAATACGTTCAAATTTTAATCTTTCATAAACTAATATTAAATCTCTTGCATATGTGATGAAATATATGGATTAAACCTATACCCATATCATTAAGATTTATGGTTGTATTAGATGAAATTTATTATAGTTATATTATTACATATTAATTTTTTTATTTAATACTTATTCCATCATTATTTCGTATGGTTTATAATTGTGTTTTTCGCAAGTATTTTACAATACACAAATCCACTTCTCGTTCAATTTTATTTTATGTTATTTGTGTACAAACAATGAGTTCTAACAAAGTATAAGATATTTCAAAATTAATGCCTAAATGTCAGAATTTAAAAATTTACAATCATGAATGTAGCTCAATTATAATGGAGTAAATTTTTGCATAATAGTAGTAGGTACTAAATAATACTTAAGTAAGTGAAATAATTTTGTATTTTACAAAACACTTATTGTGGAATTAAAACTTTATTAATTTAAGATACCCTGACAACAATGGGTCATCATGTCCAAACAAATCAATAACAAAATAATTATGAAAATAGAACTGTATGTAAAATTTAAATCTGCAATAAATCAGAACACAACAGGTAAAAAAATGCAGTCATTTTTGACTCCAAAAGACTGCAAAACCTGTGACTGCCCCTATAAAGTATTGAAACTGCTGCATGGGTTGTAAATGGTTTTTCAATTTCCCACAAAAATCATATCATACTTTGCACAGAAGAATAAAAGTTGGCAATAAAAAATGCCCATTCTTTTTACATGTACATCTATTAAGACCCACTAAGCCACTGACAGAGAAGCCTCACTCACCCACAAGCAAGAGCAAAAGGATCGGTCAGAGACACCACCTTTCTCTTACTTAGATATCAAGATCTGCCACTTACTGCCAGCAAAGCTCTTTCAGACTACCCCTATATTGTTTCCCAAGTATTTCCACAATAGATGTCAATGCACTAATTATCAACTTGTAAAAACATGGCAATAAATCAGAGATTAACAGTGTATGTACATGTGTGTGACACAATAAGCCAGTCGATCTGGTATCAATAAAAAATATGACAGCTTTTAAATCTTTAACCGAGTACAGTAAATACTTAATGTTTACTGTGTAAAATACAACACCAAAAAAAAAATCTTTTATATCATTTGGTTATGTCAATTCAAATTAAAGAAACAGCATCGCAATTACACAAAATAGTAACAGCAGATAATTTGTCTCTAATACCCAATATTTGTTCCAACTGCTAGGTTTATTGCTTGATGATTATAACTTTAACATATCCTCATTTTACATTGGAATGCAAGGCATTGTGATATTTTTTTCAGTCATTAATCTTCTACACTTTGCCTCAAAATTTCAAGAATGAGCTTGGAAACATGTACATATAAAATGTCCTGTATAAACATATGTACAAGAATATTTAACAATTTTTTTAGCCTTAATTACAATTTAATCTTAATGCAAAAAATTCATGTCATAAACTCTTTTACTTCATATGGAAGGAAACAAATTAATATTTTACTCTTTCAATTCTCATCACTCTTGCAATATAATATCTATAAATTAAAATCACAATTCACCCTTTTTTTACTCAGAAATGTCTCTACCTCATCTGCTTAGTCTACTTTTTACATCTATGACACACTAAGCCACTGACAGAGAAGCCTCACTCGCCCATAAGCAAGAGCAAAAGGATCGGTCAGAGACACCATCTTTCTCTTACTTGGGTATCAAGATCTGCCACTTACTGCCAGCAAAGCTCTTTCAGACTACCCTTGATTGTCTTATTTTTTTCCACAATAAATGTCCATGCACTTATTATTTATGTAAAACTCGTACATATATGTATTTTATAAATCAAGATTAAAATGTATGTGATTGCATACTACACGATAAACCAATTAATGTTTAAACAATAAAAAATATAACAGTTTTAATCTGTAATGAAGTATCAGAAAAAACTTTAACTGTCAAAAATACAACAATAGGTATATTTTTCTTATCTAACATTGAATTTGTCAATTAAAGTTAAGTAAAAAAAACATCACATTTGTGCAAAACAGTAATAACTTAGATATTTGATTTCTAATAGCCAATTTCTGTTCAGTCGCTTCATCATTAGGTTTGACTCTTTTAGATTCTTTATTTGTCTTAGTTCTTGTTATGCTCTGCCTTTTAGAGTGTTTTGATTTGAGAGTGGCACTTTTGGTGTCCTGTTCTTTAAGGACTTTTTCACATTCATCAGAACACCACTTCAGTTTTCTAATTTCATAGATAGTATCATCTTTCGAATCATTTTTTGTACTGTGAAGACGTAATCAATATTTAAAACTGCTCCTTCTTGCTTTTTCTTCTCTTCATCCCAAGAAATTTTCAGCTCTGGAGAAGCACATGTAGCTTCTAATTTCTACAACAAACGTACAAATAAATACCCATTTGCCTATATATACATATCATATGTGTGCTTCCGGATTTATGCATATATTAACTAGTACGCAAAATCTAGGTTGATTGTAAACTTATCAATAGACCTAGAGGAAACACAGCTCAATTTTGATTAATTATTGACAACTGAAATATTTTTGAACCAATCTAGATTTTAAAAGAAAGTGTATATGGCGGTCTATTTAATATTACATGTATGGGGTGATGTGTTTACATTTGTGTGTGATTACATTGATTGCAATGTAGTTCTGAAAAGGAACAATTGTACGACACAGAAAGGGGTTTGTGAGTTTTGTTCCATATAATGTATCTTTAGTCTAGGTGGTTCTCTTAACATCAGAACTTTGACATTTACAGAAGACCATAAAAGATATGCCATTTTTTCAAGTCTGGGTAATAAAATATTTATATATAATTTCAGACCAGCGAGCTACAAATTTTGAAGCTAGTGTTGATGTACATGTAAACTGGGGACTAATGACTTTTCCCCCATCTTTTTTGGAGCATTTTACCATTATGTTTACCTGCTTGACCTTGAACATGTTGAGGTGCCCTTTTCTCTGTTCCTCCACAATAATTCTTTCATTTAGCAGCAAGATACTATGGATATGGTAAAAAGCTGTAAGAAACAAAATATGAAGAATTAATAACAGGTATGGCTCTCCATAGAAAGAATATAAAAAAAGGAGAAAAGATATACAAACAGGGTGTACTTATGACTAAAGCAAGTAGATAACATTTTACACAATGATAAAATTCTCTGTGCCATCTAGTTAAGAGAATTACATAGAAACACATATAATTAAATGAATAGATCAAATTTATAGACGACAAATTATGATACGAAACATACATAATGGTACAGTACTCCGAGCACATGGAATTTGAAGATTTACAAAATTTACGAATATGCAAATAATAGCATTTACAGCATTTAACATATTAAAACAGGCGTATCTATAGTTTCAGACCAGCAAGCTACAGATTTTGTGGATGTACATGTAAATTGGGGACTAGTAACTTTTTGCCATCTTTTTTTTTTGAGCATTTTACCACTGTGTTTACCTGCTTGACCTTGAACTTGTTGAAGTGCCCTTTTCTCCGTGTTCCTCCAAAATATTTTATTTCATTTAGCAGAAAGATACTATGGATAAAAAAATATGAAAAATTAATAACAGGTATGGCATTTCATAGAAAAAATATACAAACAGATGTATTTATGATTAGAGCAGGTAGATAACATTAATACAATAATAAAATCCTTAAACTTTTGTGATCTAGTTCAGCGAATTATTTCATAAACATATTATAATATGTATAAGATCAAATTTCGAGACGAAAAAACATGATATGAAACGGATGTACATAATGGCGAACCATACTTGGAACACATAGAATTTAAGAGTTTATGAAAATGCAAAGGTTAGCATCTACAGCATTTGACAAGCAAGTTATTGGGATAATGAGCAAGTGATTTAACATAAAATAAAATATATTAACAACTTATATTGTAGATAGCAGGGGTTTAAAGTGAACAGCAAATTCAAAGTTCTAGTAAATGGTGGCAATCTCATACACAATAAGTTGTACAACAAATGATTAGTTCGTACCTCAAACTGGGTAGCCAAATATCTGGTCATGTCACTTTAAGAAGGAAGGATCAACAAGTTCGTTGTTGTCAGATCATTCCCATAGATACTTCAAACTTTTCTTGCACAATTTCTGAAAGAAAAGTTGTATCTTGAAGGTTTTTTTTTTCAAATTAGGATTAATTCTGATGAATGTAAAAATTTGAAAAATTTACAGATGACAGACGAATACCAGACACTGATCAGAAAACTCGCTTGGGTCTTAAAATAGCTCAGGTGAGCTAAAAAAACAATTCGATTCATGTGATTTTATTGATCTTATCAGAAAATTTAAGAAATCTTACCTTTGTGTTAATTTTCATACTGGTTTTGTCCTTCTTGTGAGTATTCGGATTCCTGTAAATAATGCATGTAATTGTGCATCATAGAATATGATAGCTATTTTTAATAATTTATGCTGAAGTATTTAATGTAAAATAATTATGCATAGCTCTGTGCAATTTATAGTATGTTTAGATTACCTATCAGAATCCATTGCTATTGTATTTTTAGGATAAGGAAATTAAGAATATAAACCTTTTTTTTTTTACTTGGTAAATAGTAGTTCAAGTTGTTGCAATATTTTTTATAGTCTTATGCTAAAATATACAAGTTACTAAAAACAATGCTAGGTTATATGTGTTATATGCAAATTTGAGCTGCATGCTTCTCACCATTTTCACAAGCTGACTATATACGCCGGTGTAAAGACGAATAATGACCCCCATCGAATAATGACCGGTAGGTCATTTTTCAACGACAAAAAATGACCCCCACCCGTAGAAAAAAATCATTTTTTGTAGAAAAAGGGTCCTAGGGGGTCATTATCTTATATGTTAGTCCTATAAAATAATGACCCCCATTGAAAAATGACCCCCTTTAAAGTGATACAAAATATTACACTCTTTGATATCTTTTTTTACAGCGAAACTAATTTTTACATTTTCTGTAACAAGAAAAATACAAAAAGTCGTTTGAAATAATTAAGAGATTCACATAGTCTTTCAATACTAAAATTGTGTTTGAGAAAAGATTCTTTAATTGTCAAGTAAATAAAATTTCTTTTTAGTATTCCTCCATCTAATATTTGCTTAGAGAATGATATTCCATTTGTTTTTTTGAAATCAAACCATGCAAAAATAAGGTTTAAATACTCTTTAATAGGAAAAATCACATTTTCCGTCATTTCAACTTTTAGTTTGTTTAAGTTTGGCAAATCCTATTTGACAATGAAAGAGGAAGAAATTTTTACCCCCCCCCCCCCAAAAAAAGAACATTACGTTAAATCAAAACAAAAAAAAATAATAATAAATGAAAAGCAAAAATATAAATAAAACTCTATACCTTTCAATAATTCTGAAAGAGGCTCTAGATGAAATATTGAAATGAAGTTAAGCCTTCACACAAGTACTACCATATCATAATTTACTTTGCTATGATTAAAGCATACTTTAAATGTTGGTGGAGGTATACTTGAAAGTATTGTGGTAAAGTAACAGTTAAAAATTAGTAGAATAGTAGATTATTTTTAGCTTATTTATAATTCCTTCTTATAGAAAAATAAAGGTAGGGTGGTTTTTTTTTGCTTTTGTTCAATATCGACTTCCTCCTAAATAAGAAAGGGGTAGGGGTAAGTATAAGACCTAAAAATATGCACAGTTAACTATGGGCTAGTGTAAAATACACAATCATTCTAATGCAAAAACTATTCATGTAGACATAAACTTTTGATTTAGCACACAGTATTCATTACATTTCTTTTAACGTAGAACCTACTTCGTATGACATCACAACTTGTAAATGTGTTAAACCTGTGCTAACCCATTAAGACGTCATAATTAATTCAATGCCACTTTTTCCCGTACTTGAGAGCTTCAATAAAAATGGTAGAAAATACTGCATTTTGAAATTCACAGAATTCAATCATGCCAACATAATCTTGATTCAATTCATATATTTTTTGGTTTATAATGCTTAATGGCAATATATTTCTGGAATAAGAGAAAATATGTAGGCACCTTTTATTTACTAGATCTAGACCTGAAGTTGACAAACCCAAGACTATCTAGTGTAATGAAATTACAATGTACATACAACTTTCGTAATAATTTGAATGGTATGTAACCATTTTGAAGGAATGCATAAATCGTAAGAAATCTTTAGTTGCCAGCTATATAGTGTAATGTCTTGATGAAATGTGTCTAAGTCAAAGATGTACGTGTTGTAGATCGTTTGATCGTGTGTACATTTTTGTGATATCTATAATGAAATGATGTGCATTCCTTTTAACAATTATTTGTTACCTATTCATATTCTTGGTGTTTGATTACAATTTTTCTATCAAATATGATCTTTTAAAAGAAAAAGTACAATTTCTGATAAATATTTAATCTGAAAGTAACCCCAAACAGTCATTTAATTATTAAATCCCGTGTAAGTGAAAAAAGGTCAAGAATATGAGTATCGGTAAATAGCCTATCTTTCATTAGTTAGAGGGGAAAGGTATATATTTTAATCATTTTTTGTAATCATTTATTGAAGATTGAAAACATTGCTACAAAGACGTCTAAAAAATATTTACAAATATATAGGGTGAATAATTGACTAAAAATAGTAGAGTTCATTTGACTATTTTTTAGCTCACCTGAGCCGAAGGCTCAAGTGAGCTTTTCTGATCTAAATTTGTCCGTCGTCTGTCGTTGTTGTTGTCGTTGTCGTCGTCGTTGTTGTCGTTACCTTTTCATATTTTCATCTTCTTCTCAAAAACCACTGGGCCAATTTCAACCAAACTTGCTACAAAGTATCCTGGGGTAAAGGGGATTCAAGTTTGTTCAAATGATGGGCCACGCCCTTTTCCAAGGGGAGATAATCATGAATTAGAGAAAAAATAATGGCAATTTTAAAAAATCTTCTTCTCAAGAACCACTGGGCCAGGAAAGATGAAACTCATGTGGAATCATCCTCAGGTAGTGTAGATTCAAGTTTGTACAAATCATGACCCCGAGGGTAAGAAGGGGCCAAAATGGCCGATCAAAATTTTACATAGGATTATACAGGAAAAATCTTTAAAAATCTTCTCAAGAACCACTGGGCCAGGAAAGATGAAACTCATGTGGAATCATCCTCAGGTAGTATAGATTCAAGTTTGTTCAAATTATGACTCCCGGGGGTAGGGTGGGGCCAAAATGGCCGATCAAATTTTTACATAGGAATATATAGGAAAAGTCTTTAAAAATCTTCTTCTCAAGAACTACTAGGCCAGGAAAGATGAAACTCATGTGGAATCATCTCCAGGTAATGTAGATTCAAATTTGTTTAAATCATGACCCCTGGGGGTAGGATGGGGCCAAGATGGCCGATCAAATATTTACATAGGAATATATAGGACAACTCTTTAAAAATCTTCTTCTCAAGAATCAAGAACCACTGGGCCAGGAAAGATGACACTCATGTGGAATCATCCTCAGGTAGTGTAGATTCAAATTTGAACAAATCATGACCCTCGGGGCTAGGGTGGGGCCAGATGACCGATAAAAGTTTTACATAGGAATATATTGGTAAACCTTTGAAAATCTTCTTTTCAAGTACTTCAAAGCTATGCTTAGTGATACATGTATTTATAGGGAATCATCCTCCGGTAGTGTTGATTCTAGTTTGTTCAAATCATGACCCCCTGAGAGGTTAAAATTCAAGCCCCCTCATCCCTTCCCCCCCTCCCCCAGTTAACTTTCAGTTCTGATCTGATATGTGCTTTTTCCTAGCCAATGGCTCAGGTGAGCGATGTGGCCCCTGGGCCTCTTGTTTTAATGGTGGACGTATCTTTTATGTTAATTGAATAAAAAAGAAATTATTCTTGATAAAATATTGTTTAATATTATTCAGTTAAAAAAGTTTATAAACGACGATGTTTGAAGAAGTATTTTTGTGATTTTTCATATTCCCTTTATGACAAGTACCCCTAAAAATATTTGAAAATGTGAAGTCGCAGTATGTAAATACCATACCAAGTTTCACAGCCTGTTCTAGATTAAAAAACAAGGAAACATATCATGATATCTTAACTGATTGATAAGCAAGTACTAATTTATCATTTTGAAAAGTTTGAAAATCTTGTGACAAAGACTTTTCCGACATAGGTTCTACGTTAATTCTTGTTTTACTCCACCCTTTTACTCATTTCTGAGTATATTTTTCAGAGAATTTAATATGAAAATCAGAACAAACATTTTCATTGTTGTAACGTCTTCTTTATAATGTATATTAATATGAAAAGTTAATTGTAGATCATATATTTTTATGTCCCCGTATTCGAGGATAAGGGGGTATATAGTTTTATCGTGTTCATCTGTATGTCCGTCTGTATATCTGGTGGTTTGTTTGTCCGCAAAAACCTTAACCTTTACCATAACTTTTCATTTATTGGAGCTATGACTTTCATATTTAATATGTATATTCCTTGTGACAAGACCTTACTTTGGGTACCACCAAATTTGACCTTTTGACCTTAGAGTTTGTCCCATTTTACACAAAAATGCCAAATTTTTACTTTGGCCATCTTTTAAACGGTAGATACTAGTACTCTCATACTTCAAATATGTAGTTTTTTGGCATTACCTTTCATTGGATACTAAAAACCTTGACCTTTTGACCTTGACCTTGGAGTTTTCCGTACTTATGATTTTTTTTACCTTGACCATAACTTTTGAACGGTAAGGGCTAGGGTATTCATACTTTACATATGTAATCCTTGTTACATTAAACATTTTCTTAAGAAATCATCAACTTTGACCTTTGAGTTTGACCTACCTTTCAAAAACTTATCCTTAGCCATTACTTTTGAACAAGTGGTGCTAGGGCTTTCCTATTTTGCAGTTGTATTTCTTGTGAGAAGACCCTACTTTGGGTAACAATATATTTAAATTGCATTTAAGAAAAGTTTAATCTTTGCTATGTTGCCATACAGGGGCATAGCTGTTTCACAAACACATCTTTTTATATATGAGGATTTGCGGATAAGAGATTGATACCTCAAAGCGTAACAGACGGACGGAAGGACATCCCAATCACTATATATCCTCCCGCTTTTCAAGCGGAGGATATAATAATATATAATACTGCTGATTTTTTCTGTCAGTTCGATGATTTCCACCATCAAAAAACAATGTTTACCTAACGTTAACCCTTAAGCTTTGATAAATCTTTTACTCCTCTAGATTCCGAATCATTGCATTTACCTAAAAATATAGCTATAATTGTATAATGTTATGAGATCAATATATCATCAGTTTATTCCCAATACGCTCAGGTGAGCATTTTGGCCAATATGCTTCTTTATCCAATTTTTTTTTTGCCCCCTAAAAATTTTAGCTTTAATCTAAAAGGGGTCATTTTTCTACGGGGGTCATTTTTCTTCACGTGGGTTCTGCAAATTTTTACGGAAGTGACACTTTTTCTACGGGCAAAAGGGTCATTTTTCTACGTCGAATAATGACCGGGGGTCATTTTTCGCTGTTGAAAAATGACCCCCGGTCATTATTCGATGGGGGTCATTATTCGTCTTTACACCGGCGCTGTGGGGAATCGTCTCAGGCACAGTCCACTGCAAGTCTGCAACTATTAAATAATCAAAATAAGTGCTGAATATGATCTTGAACATCTTAAATATATATTTTTTTACATTGTACAACATACTTTGTAAATGCTGAACAGAGGAACACTTAAATTCCTGAACCAATCCCAAACGAGGAAATTCTGGTTAAAATCCATCTTTATGAGATGTTTAAAAGTGTTAAATAATTATTCCAAATTTAAATAGCGCTTGCCCAAACGTTTTTACGGTCAGGCATTTTATGTGTGGTGCCCAGACTAAGGAACAGTAACATTGTCAGTAGCAGAAGCAATTATTCATTCAAGGACACATGATAAAATTTTGTACATTGTTCCTACCGCAGTACAGGGTCGTTAAATGTCTTCATCTTCTGTCAAAACAAAAATTCCATCCAAAGCTAATCATGCTTCTCCTTTTCGCGACACACTCTTTCGCACTTTCCTTCTGTACAACATCATGATCAAGTTCAACATGGCTGTGTGGAACCCCCAAAAAATTGAATTTCGGCGCGGTGTGTTGTTTAAATTAATTGCTTTTCGAGCCCGACTTCGATCCCGATGTAATTGTAGTACAGTATTAGTCGACAGTTTTAGTGAAAAATCTAAGTTATATTCCATAGTTTTGAAAAATCTACATAAGGGTTAAATAATTAAAAATGAATAAATGAATAAATAAAAATTAGAATAAATAATTTTTTTTTTCTGAAAATATGTTTCTATATATATATATATATATATATATATATATATATATATATATATATATATATATATATATATATATATATATATATATATATATATATATATATATATATATATATATTACGAAATTTCTTAAAGAACAAGGTTCACTTTTGCCTTATTTGGCCCTGTGAATTTCTGAAAAACTGAAACTGCATAGTTTTAGTTAACAATGCATTCAAATATCACTTAGATCTTTGGTGACTGCAATCCTATAAAACATGACGTCATTTTCTGACTAGTCCATGCACTATGACGTCACGAAATGCGTCAATTTCCTTATATTCAGAAAAAGTCTACAAAAACGGCCAATTTTTTAAGCTTTTTTTGATATTTAATATAGAGCGCAACCTCTGATCTAAAATATGCAACTAGTAAATGATAGAACTGTTTCTGAGGATTATTGGACATATTTTAATTTTTAGATCAGAGAGTGCGCTCATATTATTTTTCTCCACTGAAAGTACTCAATTATACCTGTTTACCTAAAAAATTAAGAACATTGCGAATTCATAAAGCCATTTCCCCAAGACCTGGACTCTGAGGAGAAAAAAATTTAATAGGATATGAAAGCACCAATCTCTACTTTGTTTCAGTGCTTCAAATAGAAGATCAAGTTTAAATCAATCGATCGGTATTTCTACAGGGCCTTTTTTGCGTAAAGTGAACCGACTTCTTTTTATAGCCAGCTACCAAAAAAATTACTTTAAACCCGACTTTGAAAAGGCCCTCGATTTGGATGAGTGAATCAGTTTTTTTAAACAAATGCTAATTAATGCAAAAGTTTTTTTATTAATTTTTTTTTTCATATTTTGTCTAATTTCTTCTATAACTCTGCAAATACAAGTTTTCATAATGCCGTAACGGTCATATTCAATGTGTTAGCACACTATCTGTGTTACGATACGATGACTGTAAATCACGTTTTTCATCGATTGAATAAAAATTTTCCATTATTACTATTTCATTGTCATCGAGTCTGGAATGAAAATGGAAGAATAAATTAATGAGATTTACTTATTTTACATTTGAACTTGATACTAAAATCCAACCCACAATATTTATCAATGTAGTTTATACTGCATACCGGTATTTAGAATAAATTGAAAGTTAATCTTACAATTATTGAGGTCTTGTTACAACGCCAAATGTAAATAACAACGCCAGATGTAATAAACCTGGATTATTACATTTCGCGTTATGACATTTTGCCTCGAAATCAACGCAGAATTTAATAACGCAAAATGTAACAACACATTTTGGAGAATTATTCCATTTCGCGTTATTACATTTTGCGTCGATATCAACGCAAAATGTAATAACGCAAAATGTAGTAACACGATTTTTGGATTATAACATTTTGCGTTGTTACATTTTGCGTCGAGATTAAGCAAAAGGCAGGAACGCAAAATGTAACAACACATTTTTTCGTCGACGAGATTGAGTGCAATTTTCAATAGTGTTGTGGCCGATGAAAAGAAAATAAAACCAAAAAAAAAAAATAAATAAATAAATAAATCAATTTTTACAATTAATAAATTTTATAATATATTGATTATATTAATGACATGTTTTTTAAATCAGTTTAATAAATGTATTCATATAAAATGTGTTGCAAATTAGAAACGTGCATCTGTGGGCAGGGTTTTTGGGGGTATTGACCAGTGTGCTTTTGTATTTTTATAGGCAAATGCAATTGATCTAAAAAAAAAAATTAATTCATTTGTACTAGCAGGTGTAAATGTATAGCGGAAAGGGGTTTATTGACAATAATAATACCATACTGTTCCATGCAAATCTCCAACTTTGCAGACCAGCAAAATCAGAATTCCCTCTCTCTCTTTCTTTCCATCCTATAATAAAACGAATTGTTTCTGCATGTCCACAGTAATACAGTAATAAACATACGAAGTAAACATCCCGCCCTAGCCCTGCCCCTCCGATCCTCGCTTGACACACACATACACTTCTATTCATTTGTTAACCAATGTATACGTTCCGAAAATGCATATCAAGAGCTTTTAATGAACCCATGATCAATCTTTGTTAATTAAATATGTTTTATTGGTTAGAAATTTAATGAGACTATCAAAAATATGCCAATCAAAGTTAATTAATTAAGCAAAGTGTATTCAATATAACTAAAATCAGAGTCAGAAAAACAATACCATTTGATGTCTGGGAAAAAGCCCTAACGTTCGTCTTATTGTTTTAGTTATGAATATTTTACAGCGTGTTTCCCATGTTGGTTACATGTATATTTGAATCATATTTATGATCTTTTTTGTCAAACGCAATATCAAAAATATTAATTTTATTTTGTTTTATTACATATTGTTTTATTACATTTGCGGTGTCGTCAGTGCATATACCAAGTAGATACAAGGTCACGGATGGAAATTTATATAAAGAGCTAAAAATGACCAACGACACGAATAATAAAAATTGTCAAATTTTCGGGACGCCCTGTCCCTTCCCCAGGACAAAGAAAAATGTTAAAAAGTCATAAGAACAAAGGAATAAGAGAAACAAAAACAACTAGTACTACTACTACAAACTACTAAACACAGTATATTTAGTACATGCTTAGTTACATGTTGAATTGGAAATTTTTAAGAACAATATTCAAGAAAGAAATCCGGACCGCTATGAAATACGTCCGATCTATCGGGTATACTCGGGTGAAGTGCGATTTACATAATTGAAAGAATTAATTAAGCTAATTAATTATGACAATCAGTAATCGTACATTGTTTCATTCTATCAAAATGGCGTAACTATATTTGATAAAGAATAATCAAAGAAAAATAATATAGCACGGATATTTTTACATATTAATTATGATCCATTATAAATTTTAAAATATTTTAGGTCTTATGATCGGGAAAAAAATAATTAATAAAGACGTAAGCAATGTATAGTTATGTGGATTGTTCGAGAGTTGGTGACGCAAATTAACCGTAGAGTTTACACTAAATTGAGAGAAAATCTTGTTAAGTATCATCAGGAATTGGGTCTAATTTACGTTCATTCTGGTGAAGTCACAATCTCCCATGTAGAGTTGTCGTTTGTTACTCTCTCAGACACCTCTGCAATGGGCTCACGTCAAGATTTTTGACATAACGTATAAAACGTGATATTTGAATGATTATTTGAATTCAAATTGATAGTTCTGGATTGATTTAGTAAATATCCATCTCAAAACTCAGACATAAGCATAGAAATTCAATTATAACAAATTTAAAGAAACGCACTATTTCTCGTGTTTAACACTGTGTATGCGCAAGCCAACGATAGAGGTGAATGTACGAGCCGATGGTAGAGAGTGGTGAAGTCATTCAGTTTGTTAATACCATTAGGGCGGAATGACTTCAATCTATGCATCCAGAACTTTTCTTTGCTTTTTCTCTGAGCGTCTGTCCATCTTGGGTTATGGTCAATCACCACTACTGTCATGTCTTCCCATTTGTGACCCTCAAGGTTGAAATGTTCCCCAACGGGTTCATTGAGTTTTTTGGTCCTAATGGTCGAACGGTAATTATTGACTCTCCTGCGGAGATCTCCTGTTTCACCAATATACTGTTTGCAGCAAACTTTGCGACTGATGAAATAAATGCAGTTGTCAGTATGACAGGACAAATCCCTAGTATTTTGTAGCTGCGGCCTGTAACAGGGCTGTTAAAAGTGTCTGTGTCAGTGCTGTGCTTAAAAAGAAGACATCTTCTGTCAGAGCAAGTTTTAAAGCCCCCGTTAGGTAATGGGTTGTCCAGTCTGGTTCTTACTACCATGTCCTTTAGGTTCCTTGGGCGTCTGTATGCAGCCAACGGGGGTTACTTAAAGACCTCTGCCATTCGTTTGTTTGAATGAAGAATTGGTAGGTTCTTTTGAAGGATACCGCTAAGGTTCTTAAGGACGGGATGGTATGTGGTTACCAGAGGGACCCTGCTGCTATTGTCTTTCTCCTTGTAGCGTAATAGGTTTTGCCTGTCATGTCCCGCCATCTCATCAATAGCTGTTTGTACGGTGCGGGCATTTTAGCCTCTTTTGCATAAGTGGGACTTAAGAAGACCACTTTGCTCCTGATATAAGGCAGGGGACGAACAGAAGCGTCGAATTCTGGTGGCTAGACCCTAAGGCACTCCCTTAAAAGTGTGCGGGGGATGACAGCTAGTGGGCATAAGATATAGGTGGGAGTCTGTTGGTTTGGTGTAGAGACTGAATTCGATTTCACCATCAATTTGGGTAGATGTAGTATCTAGAAATACGTTTTTCGAATTAGATACGTCTACTGTAAATTTGATCGACTATTGAAAGGTGTTGGCAAACGTAATGAATGCCTCGAGGCTCTCACGACATTCCACAGACTTCATCTCTGTATCGTCAATGAAACGCAACCAGGTATAGGGCGTAAATGGTGCTTGAAGTAACAAGTTGCGTTCCAGTCTGCCCATGAAGACATTGGCATAAGACGGTGCAATTTTCGTACCCATAGCAGTGCCATTAACCTGCAGGTAATGTTCTCCGTTAAACATGAAGTTGTTTAACTTGAGAACATGTTCAAGGAGCTTGGCAAGGGACTCGGTAGAAGGAATTTGTATAGATCTACTATCCCAGACTTCTCTACAGGCTTCGATACCCTCATCGTGCGGAATATTGGGGTACAAAGATTCTCCATGGGGTGTCCAATTGCACTGACTATGGGGCGACCTGGCATGCCTTCTTTGTGTATTTTAGGAAGCAGATAGAATTGTCCTGGTCTACAGTCAATAGAATTTAAGGTCTCATAGACGTTGATACCAATCTCATTTTTCTCACACATATCGTCAAGAGTTTTAGTAATGGCGGTGGAGAATTCTTTAGTAGGGTCAGAGTCCAGTTTCTTATAGAAACGTTTGTCTGAGAGTTGTCTTTGGGCCTCTGCCATGTAAGTCTCTTTATACAGTACTACAACTGTAGAGCCTTTGTCTGCTTTCTTGATTACAGTGTCATCCCGATTTTTTAATGATTGTAAGGCATACATGTACCACTCTTATAGGCAGGGTATCTCACAACTTATCTGGACTTATCTCACAAATGATCCATCTTTGTATCTCTCTACCAACACTTTCTAGCAAATTAGTAAAAGATTTGAACAAAATTTTGTTTGATTTCTTGGGAAATCTAAGGTGGATAAAATAAAATAGAAAACAACAAAACAATTACTCAAGACTTTCCAAATGAAGGCCTTGAAATGATTGTAATCAATAATTATATAAAAGGTCTGAAACATCATTATGGATTTATAGATTACGCGGGTTTGTTAAAGCAGCACATTGATCAGAATTCGGCGAATTAAAACTTTTTTATAATTATGTAACACTAATAAATCGGAAAAGTCAATGATAAAACTTTTGCTATAATTATGCATTCTATAGACTTCAATTGGACTTATACTACCGGAAGCACATCACCACGACGTCACCATGTGAGGTCTATAATTAGAAAATATGCCTTAATGAAAAAGTGAAAAGTTTTATTCCCACATGAATCACACATGATATTCATTCTAATTGCTTTTAAACTCCGATTTCTTGTGTCTGTTTACATGAATTCTCGTTACGTTTCACTTTCACTCTGCTACTGCATGATCAACAGTTATGACGTCATAGGATTGGTATTTCACCCCTGTGATAACTACAGAGACCAAGAAACGACATGATTCCATTCATATTATGGCTCTGTATATTTTGATTCATTTTAACGATTTCAAATCAATCTTAGATATCGATTTTAAGAAATTAATATCTCTAAACTTCACGTCATATAGCTCATTTGACGTCATATCATATAGGCAAGTAAAATATTTGGTCGTAACCTTAACATACCTGCGTACTGATCAGTCAAAATTCCAAATGGAAAATTTTATTAAATACAACTTTGAATTCAAACAAAATGTTTTAAACTGGATTAGATTACATCAATGAAGATAAAAAAATAGGAAGAATTTGTTACTTAACCAATTTGGTTCAATAATACGATAAAAATAAAATTGGAAATAAAAGTCTATTTTCTTCACAATATTTATCAACGATTTGCTTGATGAAATTGGGACATTTTTGAGTTTACAAGATCTCCATGAAAAGTTCAACATTAAAAGGCACATATAATCCACAGTGAATTGAATGTATCACATTCATTATTGTAGACGCATCCGTGTATGGCATGTCAAACGTTGCTATATTCGATAATCTTGTGATGTATATTCAAAATCTTGTGATGTATGCTCGAAATCTTGTGATGTATATTCAAAATCTTGTGATGTATGTTCGAAATCTTGTGATGTATATTCAAAATCTTGTGATGTATGTTCGAAATCTTGTGATGTATATTCAAAATCTTGTGATGTATATTCAAAATCTTGTGATGTATGTTCGAAATCTTGTGATGTATATTCAAAATCTTGTGATGTATATTCGAAATCTTGTGATGTATATTCTATAATCTTGTGATGTATATTAAATATCTTGTGATGTATATTCGAAATCTTGTGATGTATGTTCGAAATCTTGTGATGTATATTCAAAATCTTGTGATGAATGTTCGAAATCTTGTGATGTATATTCAAAATCTTGTGATGTATGTTCGAAATCTTGTGATGTATGTTCGAAATCTTGTGATGTATATTCAATATCTTGTGATGTATATTCGAAATCTTGTGATGTATGTTCGAAATCTTGTGATGTATATTCAAAATCTTGTGATGTATGTTCGAAATCTTGTGATGTATATTCAAAATCTTGTGATGTATATTCAAAATCTTGTGATGTATGTTCGAAATCTTGTGATGTATTTTCAAAATCTTGTGATGAATGTTCGAAATCTTGTGATGTATATTCGAAATCTTGTGATGTATATTCTATAATCTTGTGATGTATATTCAATATCTTGTGATGTATATTCGAAATCTTGTGATGTATGTTCGAAATCTTGTGATGTTTATTCAAAATCTTGTGATGTATATTCAAAATCGTGTGATGTATGTTCGAAATCTTGTGATGTATATTCAAAATCTTGTGATGTATATTCGAAATCTTGTGATGTATATTCTATAATCTTGTGATGTATATTCAATATCTTGTGATGTATATTCGAAATCTTGTGATGTATGTTCGAAATCTTGTGATGTTTATTCAAAATCTTGTGATGAATGTTCGAAATCTTGTGATGTATATTCAAAATCTTGTGATGTATGTTCGAAATCTTGTGATGTATGTTCGAAATCTTGTGATGTATATTCAATATCTTGTGATGTATATTCGAAATCTTGTGATGTATGCTCGAAATCTTGTGATGTATATTCAAAATCTTGTGATGTATGTTCGAAATCTTGTGATGTATATTCTATAATCTTGTGATGTATATTCTATAATCTTGTGATGTATATTCAATATCTTGTGATGTATATTCGAAATCTTGTGATGTATGTTCGAAATCTTGTGATGTATATTCAAAATCTTGTGATGTATGTTCGAAATCTTGTGATGTATATTCAAAATCTTGTGATGTATATTCAAAATCTTGTGATGTTTATTCAAAATCTTGTGATGTATATTAAATATCTTGTGATGTATGTTCGAAATCTTGTGATGTATATTCAAAATCTTGTGATGTATATTCGAAATCTTGTGATGTATATTCTATAATCTTGTGATGTATATTCAATATCTTGTGATGTATATTCGAAATCTTGTGATGTATGTTCGAAATCTTGTGATGTTTATTCAAAATCTTGTGATGAATGTTCGAAATCTTGTGATGTATATTCAAAATCTTGTGATGTATGTTCGAAATCTTGTGATGTATGTTCGAAATCTTGTGATGTATATTCAATATCTTGTGATGTATATTCGAAATCTTGTGATGTATGCTCGAAATCTTGTGATGTATATTCAAAATCTTGTGATGTATGTTCGAAATCTTGTGATGTATATTCAAAATCTTGTGATGTATGTTCGAAATCTTGTGATGTATATTCAAAATCATGTGATGTATATTCAAAATCTTGTGATGTATGTTCGAAATCTTGTGATGTATATTCAAAATCTTGTGATGTATATTCAAAATCTTGTGATGTATGTTCGAAATCTTGTGATGTATATTCAAAATCTTGTGATGTATATTCGAAATCTTGTGATGTATATTCTATAATCTTGTGATGTATATTCTATAATCTTGTGATGTATATTCAATATCTTGTGATGTATATTCGAAATCTTGTGATGTATATTCTATAATCTTGTGATATATGTTCAAAATCTTGTGATTTATATTCAATATCTTGTGATGTATATTCGAAATCTTGTGATGTATGTTCAATAATCTTGTGATGTTTGTTTGATAATCTTGTGATGCATATTCGAAATCTTGTGATGTGTGTTCTACAATTCAGTGATGCGTGCAATATGACGCAACAGTTTTATTAGAAAGTAAGGACAATTTTCATTGGTTAGAAATAACGAAAGTAGCTGGAGCGATTGGGAAAACTATGCAGCTGGTGAGAAAAAAAAACAGTCAGTCAGTTTGTTTATTACAGCACTAATCACGAGATGCACGAATGTTGACCCTTGTGACATAATGGAGATATTTCGGCCTGCTAGGGAAAATACTCAGTAAACGTAGAAATATTGACAAAATTTGTAGGTACTTGTAACGATATGTGACGATGCTGCATTGTCAGATATTTATACATAACGTTACATGCTAAAAAGTTAATTGTCGTCGTAATTAATGAATATAGCAGAAGAATAATGAAGAGTAAATACTACAAAAACTGTGCAATTTGTAACAAGGTTAATTTTTGTTTAACAGCTGTTTTTATTGCATTTTATTTCGTATTATTACTACCAAGTACTGCTACCGTTTGTTAATGTTATGCACATGGTTATCTTGTACTTGCAAGTAAATGTAACATTTAATAAAATAATGAAAAAAATAAGTCATTTAGGCTATGATTTGATAATAACATGCCAAATGAACATGTTTTGCTTTTTAATTCTCCTTCACTCAGTCTTTGTATAATATATTTTTAGACGAGCTGATCGCCAACCAGGAGATCAAAATGATAGCATCTGCTCCTGCCACTTAAAGGGTGGTAAGAAGGAGGGGGACCCTGCATATTTTGCACGGAATGAAGGAAAGGCCATGGATTTCTCTGATCCTGAATGTACAAAAAGGTGAAGTTATTTTTCAAAATATGACCGACATCTTGTTTTTGGATGGTGGTGGGTGGAGTTTAATTGAGAATATTTTACTAAAAATCTTTAAAAGGGTACATGTATAAACAGAGTAGCTTACAACTGAATAAACAAGATGTGTTTGTAAAACACTGATGCCCCCGTATGGCAACATAGCAAAGATTAAGCTTTTCTTAAATGCAAATTTAATTAATTGGTACCAAAATTAGGGTATTCTCACTGGAAAACAATTGTGAAATTTGAAAGTAAGCTAATGTTAAAGTTTTTCAATAAGTACAAAAATCTCCAAGGTCAAAAGGTCAATGTAATTAGTATCAAATGAAAGGTCTTGCCACATAAAATACTTATGTAGAGCATGAAAGCCCTAGCCGTAACCGTTCAGAAGTTATGGTCAAAGTTCAATTTCTGAAAAAGGAGGTCAAACTCCAAGGTCAAGGTCAATGGGTCAAAATTATTGTTATAAAATGAAAGGTCTTGTCATAAGGATCAAATATGTAAAGTATGAAAGCACTAGCCCTAACTCTTTAAAAGTTATGGTCAAGGTTTGCTTTTTTAAAGTAGGTCAGTCTCAAAGGTCAAGGTCAAAAGGTCCAAGTTCTTGGTATCCAATTAAGGGTCATCTCACAAGAATTACATACATGAAGTATGAAAGCCGTATCCCTTACCGTTCAAAAGTTATGGCCAAGGTTAGAGTTTTTTCACTAGTACAAAAATCTACAAGGTCAAAGGGTCAAGGTTGATGGTATTCAGTAAAAGGTCTTTTAACAAACATTACATATGTGAAGTATAAATGTCCTGGTGTCTACTATTCAAAAGATATGGCCAAAGTAAAATTTTAAAATTTTCATGTAAAAGTAAGTGGGTCAATCTCAAAGGTCAAGGTCAAAGGGTCCAAGTTCTTGGTATCCAATGAAGGGTCTTCTCACAAGAATTACATATATGAAGTATGAAAGCCCTATCTTTTACCGTTCAAAAGTTATGGCCAAGGTTAGAGTTTTTTCACTAGTACAAAAATCTACAAGGTCAAGGTCAAAGGGTCAAGGTTGTTGGTATTCAGTGAAAGGTCTTTTAACAAACTTTACATATGTGAAGTATAAATGTCCTAGTGTCTACTGTTCAAAAGATATGGCCAAAGTAAAATTTTAAAATTTTCATGTAAAAGTGGGTCAAACTCAAGGGCAAGGTCAAAAGGTCAAATTTGGTGGTACCTAAAGAAAGATCTTGTCACAAGGAATATACATATGAAATATGAAAGTCATAGCTCCACTAATTCAAAAGTTATGGGCAAGGTTAAAGTTTTTGCGGACAAACAGACAAACAGAGAGACAGACAGACAGACACGACAAAAACTATATGCCCCCGAAACTTCATTTACGGGGGCATAAAAAATAATTCAAGTTTAATTATTTTACAAAGGAGGAAAAAACTCAAAAGTGAGGAGTCCCTGTCATCTTCACAGATGGACCAGTTGCAGATTCCACAAGCACCAAAATGTCAAGATCAAGAAAAAGTAAAGCTCATTTAAAACACCATTGATGACAAATGACCAACACTGAAAGATTTTCAATAATTTTTAAATTTAATAATATAACAGTTCCTTTAACTGTACATCGAATTACTCATGATTTACAATATATTTTCAGTTGATATCGGAGCACAACTACTCAGCATCCGGCACATTTAACTGTACTTAAGAAATGCAGCGCCTCTCAACAGAAATACAACAACTGGAAAAGGAATTGCTTGCCCTAAAAATAGAGTCTAGTTAAAGGAAGCCAATGTCAATTCACGATATTAAAGACAACAAAGAGAAGGTACATTTAAAGGAATTCCAATTGTGATTTTCTATTTCCTAACAATTTCAGTAAAATTTATTGCCGTTGAGGGATGAACATCTTAGATTGACTGTTATGTTAACATATTTTGTTATTATTGTTGAGTTCATAATATGCAATTTAAAATAACAGAGAACAAGATGTGTTTGTGAAACACTGATGCCCCCATATGGCAACATAGCGAAGGTTAAGCTTTTTCAAATGCAGATCAAATATGTTGGTACCAAAAGTAAGGCCTTTTCACAAGAAATGCGAAATATAAAATGCTAGCTACACCTGTTCCAGGGTTATGACCAAGGTTAACATTTTATAATATAGGACAAACTCTGTTTCAAGGTCAAAGGGTCAAGGTTGTTGGGTTCTAAAGAAAGACTATCTCAAAGATTACGTATGGGAAGTATGAAAGCGCTGGCCCTTATCGTTCAAAAGTTATGACCAGGTAAAAGTTTGAAAAAAAGTAGGTCAAACTCTAAGGTCAAGGTCAAAGGGTCAAGATTCTTGATATCCAATGAAAGGTCTTGTCACAAGAATTAGACAAATGAAATATGAAAGATCTAGCCCCTACTGTTCAAAAGTTATGGTCAAAGTTATTGTTTGTAAAAAGCAAGTCAAACTCCAAGGTCAAGGTCAAAGGGTCAAAATTCTTGATATAAAATGAAAGGTCTTGCCACAAGAAATAAACTTGTGAAGTATGAATGCCCTAGTCCGAACCCTTCAAAAGTTATGGTCAATGTTGTTTTTTTTTAAAGTAGGTCAAACTCCAAGGTCAAGGTCAAAGGGTCAAGGTTCTTGGTATCCAATGAAAGGTTTTTTTTATCAGGATTATATATGTGAAGTATGAAAGCCGTAGTACTTATTGTTCAAAAGTTATAGCTAAGGTTAAAGTTTTTTCATAGATACAGAAATCTCCAAGGTCAAGGTCAAAAGGTCAAGGATGTTGGTATCCAATGAAAGGTCTTTTCACAAAGAATACATATGTGAAATATAAATGTCCTGGTTTCTATTGTTCAAAAGATATGGCCAAAGTAAAAGTTCAAAATTTTTGTGTTTAAGTGGGTCAGACTCCAAGGTCAAGGTCAAAAGGTCAAATTTGGTGGTACCCAAAGAAAGGTCTTGTCACAGGGAATAAACATGTGAAATATAAAAGTCACAGCTCCACTAAATCAAAAGTTACGGACAAGGTTAAAGTTTTTGCGGACAAAAAGAGAGACAGACAGACACGACAAAAACTATATGCCCCGAAACTTCATTTACGGGGGCATAAAAAAATCATTTAATTTGCTCTTTGGGTGAATGATATCTAAAACCTTCTCTGTATAAACCATGTTTTACTCTATAACAACAATTTTTTATCAGAACACTAAATGTCTCATTTCAACAGTTTTTGAATAAATGCATAATATGGATAGTAGCAAACCTGACTGTGATTAATATTGTTATTACTTGAAACTAATTTATTTACAATCTTTTCAGTTTTTGGAAATATTTTAATCAGTATTAAAACAAATTTGTTTTCAGATGCTTTTGTATACATCCCTACAGTATGACATATTTGAAATATTAAGTCAGATTGTTATAACGATTTGAACTCGATTATTATAATGGCTGGACTCCAATGAAACCAGAGGACCAACTGCTCATTGTACTAGTGAAGTTAAAACTCAATCTGCGGGACATTGACTTGGCTCATAGATTCTGTGTCAGTCGACCAACAGTTTTGAACATCTTTCATACCCTTGTTCATGCACTACACAAGATGCTGTCTGATGGCGTAGTCAATGAATGTGTTCCAAGTCAGCTAAAATGCAAAGGTTTGTTTTAAAATTTATCATAATGACTTGCAAAAATTTTATGCAGTTACATTTATTGTATTCTTGAAAGTTTGACTGTAAGGCCCAGAAGAAAAATATGTTTGTTTCCCCTTTCCAGACCGACCCTAATTTATAGTGCCGACCCTAAATATTTTTTTAATGCTTTGTCCCATGCTGTGCAAGATTACATCCAGGGAATCATAGTCTCCAACTTTGCAAGCTTTTCAAGACAGAAAGAATTTTGGGTCACCTTTCTATTATCAGTTTAAGTCACAGAAATGCTTAAAAACACCATTTCTTTTGTCATTAATGTTAATTCTATACATGTTTTGATTTTTTGATTAAAGAAGCAAAAAAAAATTTTTTCAAAAAAAAAAAAAAATTTTTCCCTACGTACCCTGCATTTTTAGCTCACCTCAACGAAGTTGGGGGGAGCTTATGTGATACCCTCGGCGTCGGTGTCGGCGTCGGCGTCCCAGGTTAAGGTTATTTTTTTTTGGAGCAGTTTTCTTTTTAATTACTTCTGTGTCCTATACTGATTAGACATGCATGGAAGATGGTTTTAGTGTGTTTTATTGTACCAGACAA